>NW_017096643.1:275546-295376 GCF_001412225.1 Nicrophorus vespilloides
TAAAAAAAAAAAAAAAAAAAAAAAAATAAGAAATATTAAATTTAGTAGTATCTACATCGAACTATAAAATTTGCAATAAAAATAGCTGTATAAATATTACCTTTCCACTTGTAGGAAGTATTTTTGTTTTCTTCATTTCCCATTGAAATTTCAAAGGTTAATCAATTGTTCTATAATCACCAATTGTAAATAGTCAATAGTTCATATTGCCAACGTTTAAAATATCAGTTCAGTTTGATTTATCAAAAACTTGTAATAATTATAAAGATAAATTATTAAGTTGCTACAAAATTAAATAATGAATATATAATATTTGACAGGGAAGTTACACGTGTGGCCTACAAACTAACCAGACTAATTGCTAGTAATTAGTCATCATTTAGTGGCTTTCATTCCGAGTTGATATTTTGCATGATGATTCATATGCTTGACATTTCTAGGTAATAGTTTAATAAAGTGAAAGTGCGTATGCGTGTATAATGAAAAGGAGAAAATAATGCGATTGCCTACGAATGCTTTGACGTTTTCATAGAAAGTGTGCGAAAAAGTATTTGACGTCCGTCAAAGGGATGTCAGACCCACGTACAACCGAGTCTTTAATAGGCTTTAGGGAAAGATAGGGACAGAAAAATAGTGAGAGAGAGAGACTGATTGTGGAGTGGAATTATTTTGGTTTTAGTTGAGTTCTTTTTTAGTTCGGAAATCTGAACAATTCATGTTTTCTGCAGTAAAGTTTATTATCATTAAAGAAAGTGTTTCTAACGTGAATTTGGTGTAAAAAGTAATGGGAAATTTGGGAATATGTTGCATGAAATAGCAGGAATAATGTACAGTGATGACTATTGCCTTAAAAATATCCCAGACTGGACATAGCAGCAGTAGTAGTAGTAATAGTAACATTAATATCAACGGCAACAACAACATTAATAAGAGTGTAAACTGTGATACGATAATAAAAGACAAGTCTGTCTGGTGGCAGCCACAGTTTATGTCCAAGGAATATCAGCCTGTTCTGCAGCACTCGCCAAGAACACTCATCAAAGGTGAGTGTGGAGATGATCAGCTGTTATCTGTATCTCTCTGTATCTGCTATGATCCCCCTTTCTAATTGTTCCCTCTCTCTCTCTGCCACATTATTTATTTTCACAAAAATCATATAAACACAATCACACACATGTGTATATATATATTTTTTTTTTGAACAATTCAAGATAGTGAAGATATGGCCAAAGAGCAAGTAACCAGAAAGTGGGAAGTGTTTGCTGGCAGGAACCGGTTTTATTGTAATGGCAGACTCATGACTGCACCACACTCGGGCATGTTCCTACTCACTGTATTCCTCATCACAGGCACCAGTGTACTATTTTTCATATATGAGTAAGTATTTCCATCTCTCACTGAAATACACACACATACATTCTTTGCAATGCAAAATATTAAATAAGAAAAGTACACACACATACAATATCATCATATCTCTGTATGTCGTCGTTTTAGTTGCACTTACCTGGCAGTCAATGTAACAATCGCAATCCCGATAATAGGGGGGCTCCTATTCCTATTCACGATTTCTGCGCTACTGCGGACGTCGCTCACAGATCCAGGCATTATACCTAGGGCCACCTTCGAAGAAGCTGCGTACGTCGAAAAGCAAATAGGTATGATGATGGCAAAACTATGATCTTCGTTAATGACCATTTATTAATTAATTAATTCTAGAGGTGACGAATTCCGCCAACAGTCCGACATACAGGCCGCCACCGAGGACCAAGGAGGTGCTCGTCAAGGGTCAAACCGTGAAGCTGAAGTACTGCTTCACCTGCAAGATTTTTCGACCTCCGCGAGCTTCGCATTGCAGTCTCTGCGATAATTGCGTTGATCGTTTCGATCATCATTGTCCATGGGTGTGTAACGTTCTCTTCATTTTAATTAATTATTAAATTATTATTATGATAACAATAGCATAGTGCTATCGCCGTTGTCGTCACACAATTACGACAATTTATCGCAATAATAGTCGATAATTATCGATATTGTTTTAGGATTATTTTTATATATTATTAGCAATCGCATACCTCCCGAGATAAAGGCGTTGACGCGCGAACGATTTTCAATTCGAGCGTCAAGGTTACTTTAATCCCGTATTTTAGATGTCGGATCACTCTGATCTAATCTCTTAGGAGTTCAATAATTTAAATTTGCGGGAAGTCCTTTTGTCTTTACATTGGCAATACTCGATTGTTATTGTTTAACTCTTCTAACAGCGTACGTGGACAATGAACCGTTTTATTATAACAGAATAATTGGTAATTGCAGGTGGGTAACTGCGTAGGTAGACGGAACTACAGGTTCTTCTACATGTTCATCGTGTCACTGGCTTTTCTCGCTGTGTTCATCTTCGCGTGTGCCATTGCTCATCTGATTTTAAGTAAGTGCGATTCCGGAAGCAACCAACGAACCGTCGCTGAACTCAGATTTCGCATTCAAATTATGTTTCTAGTAAGCAAGGAAGATGGGCAGTTCCTGGAGGCGGTGAAAGCATCACCTGCAAGCATGGTGGTAGCTCTGATATGTTTCTTCAGCGTGTGGAGTATCTTGGGGCTGGCCGGCTTTCACACCTATCTCACTACAAGCAACCAAACGACCAATGAAGACATCAAGGGCTCGTTTGCTTCGAAGAGGGGCCAGGACCCATTCAATCCCTATTCCCAGGGCAACGTTTGCCTGAACTGTCTGCACATCCTGTGTGGTCCCATAGGTCCATCGCTTATCGATAGACGCGGCCTCGTCACAGACGAGTATAAACTCGAGGTCAGCAAGAACGCCACCATCACTATAGAACCGTCGCTGCCACTGAAACCGTACGGTGCTGTTGCCGCTGCCGCCGCTTTACAGGTGAGAGAAGCAGGAGCATTGGCTGTTTCATATTTGCGCAATAGAGAGAATGATGATTCACGTATATCTATTTTGCAGAATGGTCCGCATTTGGCGTCCGAGATAGCCGGAGTTTACCGACAGACGACGGAGAACACGGGTACGTACGCGCCAATCAAAAAGCAGCTGCAACGCGCCCACCAGGTCACGCCCGCTGGAGGCGTGCCGCTGAATCCGTCCCCAATTTACTCCCCTCGTTACTACTACTACGACGGTTACGCACCGCCCCGGTACCACCAACAATACCAATACAACCATCACCTTCAACACATCGATCATCATCGATACTGCGCCGCCCCAGACCGATACGCCCGCAACGACGTCGATTACGATGAATATGCCGCCGCCGCCTTCGGTGGTGGTGGTGGTAGGGGCGCGGCGCTGCTGGGGGAGGCGGTCACTACCGTCGCCGCCGCTGCAGCCGACATCCGCAACAGCAATTCGCTACCGCAATCGACGACTTCGCCGCTTCCACCGCCCCCTCCTCCGGTGCGTTGCGTACCCTCTGCGCTGCCGAACATTTACAGTACAAATTTCGATCGTTATTTTGATGGGGCGACGACCGCGCGCCGCCCCAACTACACGCCCCCCGAGAAACGATACAGTTCCACATTCGGGCTGCGACAGGTCGCCGATCGGCCGCAACGCCGCCCCCACAGCGGCGGCTTTGTTTACCGCAACGTACATGCCACGGAGGAAGAGAGAGAGGAGGAAGAGGACCTCTGTAACTCGAACGAATGTCAGCAAAGTGGTGCGCGATCGCGGCAGGGCATCTACAGCGTCGCCAACGTCAAGGTCAATAATTTCCCCACTCCGGAATTCAGCCGGCTCTATATACAAAACAATCTAGGCTAAATTACTACAATCAAACAAGACAAAAACGAAACTCGATGTCATCTAATATCGAAATCTTGCAAATTAAAACTATTGCATTTAAATCTGCGCCAAATACAACCAATTAATTGACGATAATAATGATGATGTTAAACATAATAAGCTATAATACGAAAAACTGCAATACAGTGGCGTAACTGGAATACAGTGATAAATCAATATGATGCAAATTTATGTGATTCGCTTCTTTAAGTTTCATCTTCTTTCTTCCGTAACGGCTTCTTAAAAAGTTTAGCGGTCCGTCCAATCAACAGATTTAATAAAATATTAAATATGCCGTTCACTACCATTTGACGAATCAAATGGTAGTGAACGGCAATTCTGGTTACGCCACTAAAAATATAAACCCCATTACTATGACATTTACGTTCCACTTCATCTTTATTTCGTAGATGTACAAATGCAACTTTTTAATGTGTTTATTTGTTAATAATCTCAATTGTTATTGTACTCTCATTTTGCTGTATGTACTATTTGTGTTATTGTTACCAGTGTTGTGATGATGATGTGTTTTTCTGTTATCTTTTTCGATTCCTCCCATCTGAGGGTGTTGTGTTGTGCAAGCATGTAAAGCAAGCATGCATGACGTTTTTCGATCGAAGAGACATTGAAATTGAGAAATTTCATAAAACTTCCTTGTATCTTTCCTAACTCTTTCGTTCTCTCTCTCTTTGTATGTATATGTGTATTTATTTCTATCCCTCACCAATATCAATATTACCTTGCCGGTAAGTCACTTGAGTTGAGATTTCGAGAATTCAGGGCCGTATTTAAGTTACGTTTGAATGATCAAATATTACAATAAAATATTTAGAATATGGGCTAAATGCGGTCCTGGTTTTATTGAGTTATATGATGCATGTGGAGATGAACATTTTTATTTACGCTCTTTTTAGAACCTGCTTCAACTTCTACCACTTTACTTCTTTTGCGTTTATTCTAGATAAAAATGTGTGCATGTGTGTTCGGCTCGTTTATATAATATGCTGTTCTATTCTGTTGTTTATTATTTTTTTTCGATTTACGCTGACTGACTGACCGCGCCCGCCTTTTATATTATATTTTACTTGAATTTGTTTAGCGTTTACTGATTTTTATTAATTGCGTGTGTATACGTGTTTGCAGAGTCAAACGCTGGCAGCGTGACGCACCTGGTGAGCAACGAGCAGCCTCTGGCAATCCTTCCCATGGACCATCACCAACAACAGCAGACGCAGCAGCAGCATAAAGATCAGCAGTACACGTCGCAGCCTTGCTTGGCGCACGGTGGCGGACCGCTCTACAGCAACGTGCAGCTCAACAAGTCTCATTCTTTCGCGCAAAATCTCGACCAGAAGATGACATCCGTAGAGGATCTGCACCTGGACCCGGTGGAGATCCGCGAGGCACACATCCTTAACAACATTATGGACACGGTCGTCTCTAGCAACGGCGTCGCGAAGAGAAACAACAAGCTGGACAACAACGATCTCACAACACAGGACAAGGAGAACATTTCGATGAGTGCTAGCCGTCTGAGGATACTGCGAGATACCACGATGATAGAGAGCGCCCTGGATCTGGACTCGTTGGATGACTCAAGCATAGGCACAGGCAGTCAGGCCGGCCTCATGAAGGTCATCGTCTAGTCTTGCTCGTATGCTGGGTGTTTTGGGCATGGTGGTTGAATGAGATTGAAAAATCGTACAAATGTGAATCAAAATACATAAACAACAGTTGTCGAGTTGTTACAAAAAGCTCTAGGTAACCAACCACTAAACAGTGTTGACAGGACACGATAGTAACCCATAGTGAATTTGTAATATAATTTATTTTTTTATACCGCGCGCAAACACACATACATTATCCAACAAAGAATCGGACGGATGTAATATTTTTTTATACGAAAAATCTTCATCTATGGAAATATTTTTACAATTATTACACCTTGTATATGTATACATATATATATATATATATATTTATATATATGAGATTCAGCAAAAGGAAAGATAATTTACTTTTGTTGAATATGAAGTATATAGATACATAATTATTATTATAGTTATTGATTGTGTGATAATTGATATTGATAATAATAATTATTATTGTCAGAGAAATCCAATATGGTGAGAGTGAAAATAAGCAATCAAAAACATCACCTTCTGTAGAGATCACAAAGTCTTTCAGTATTAATTTTTATTGTTAAAGTTAAGGAAAGGTTAAACTTGTGTGTGCGTGTTTTTGTTGTGCATTATTTTATTATTAGATCTTTAAAGCCTGGAAACTAACTAAGATTAAAATCATTTCAAAGGAAACTAATAAAAATAAATAAACAATATAAACAAACTTACTCAAGATCAATATTATTTTCTAATTCTTTAAGTTTAACGAATTGTCAAAAAATTGGACTATTATTTGAGGGATCTAACAAAACTTCGTTAAGTTGGCTTGAAAAACAAAATAAAAACAATTTTATTTTAATATTTTTAATTTTCGTCATTTTGTAATTTCTCTACATAACTTTCATTTATTTCAATACATTTCTTAAGTCGGTAGAGCCACCTTTCAAAACATTCCTCAAAATCGCCTCATTTTTTTTTAAATTTCGGAAACAGCCAAAAATCAAACGACGCTAGAATATTGTAAAGTAGCGAAATTCGACATCATCACTTTTGTTTCTGATTTTTGTTGTCTTGCTTTAATTGGGAATTTGCACATTGTGCTCCATAGAATGGACTGCTGCTTGGTTTCTGGGTCTTACTTATAGAACCAAGATTAATCATCTGTTACGATTTTCCTAAAAGAGTTAGACTCCATTAGACTCCATTTTCAAATTTTTCTAAGAAATATTGGGAAAAACGAAAACTTGCTGTGTCATTCTTGAATCTTTGTCAATTTTTTTTCTTCGTCGGGGCGGGTCTTCATCGAAATCCCGACATTTGATATCGGTGGAATTTTTATTATCGTTAATCTGGATTTTGTTACTGTCGGGAATGGTTGGGATTTTGATCAGAATCGTACAAATATACATATATCAGTGACGGTCGGTGACTTAATCAGGAGATGCTGTCAAAATAAATAACCTTTCATTTATTTATATACACGTTCAAAGAGCTTTATACATTATATAACAAGTATAAAAATAGAAAATTGTAAACAGTTAATAAACATAATAAAATAAAGATCAAATGAGCTACAGTGTTTAAGTCACAAAGCTAAACTAAAAAAACTCCTAAAGGTTAGAGATTTATTTCTTAAAAATTAATTTTATTTTTTGCTCTTTTTTACAAAATTCGTCGATAACCACATCATACAATTTTCGATTATTTTTCAAATTTAACAGTAGTTTATTTTCGATTGATATTAAAGCGAGATCTTCACTTAGGCTACTTCTGGTGAATGTTTTGATTCTTTTCATAGTTGAAAATATTTGTTCAGTCGATGTGCTAGTTGACGGTATAGTGCAAATTAACTGTATTAAATCAAGTACTTGTGCTAAAATGTCACTTAGTTCATCATTCACAATAATTTTTTTTATGCAATTTATAGATTTTAAATGAAAGTTAGGCGTCGAGTATATGTAAATCAATTCACTTCTCAACCTCATAAAATCAAAGTATTCTCCATAAGATAGCTGAAGAGATTTAAATAGGAAATCTGGAAAATTCTTTTCATAAATTTTAAATTTGTCGACGTTAAAAAGTTCCATAAATTTTAAATTTTCAATATCTCGAAATCGATTTGTTGTATCTGCTGAAAGAGTTTTTAAAATTTTAGAATATCGAAGTTTATACGTCTTTTTCACATCTGCCATACATTCAGCAACTTTTCTTTTTCTATTAAATTTTGCAGTTATTAATTTGTTCCACATCGAGTCAAAATCGACTTTTTTACCATCCAAAAATTTCACAAAATTTTTAATTTCATTTATGCAATACGTTATGTCAAATGTTTTTTCTTGTAAAATTTCAAATAAAGAATCTGCTGAATCAAATATCCCTGAAAATAAATGTAAATTAAAATTAAACTCAAAATCTTTTAAATAACGATGAAGCACTTCGGCATTCATAACAGCGTCATTATCCCATTCATCTTCACACTTCATTATTCGATCGAATATTGTCAACAATTCCTTTTGATATTCAAACACCTTATTCAAAATTCTGCTATTGTAATTCCATTGTGTCGGGGCAGCAGTGGGAAATCGTTTCTGGATTTCACAATCGAGAAGGGAAATTCTTTTTGGAGATTTACAGAAAAACGATGAAAATGACAATATTTTTTTGAAAAAACGTTTACATTCGGCTATATGCGTAACAGATTGCGACAAAACTAGATTCAATCTATGAGTGTAACAATGGACAAACAAAGAATTAGGGCAAATATTTTGAATTTTTAGTTGAACTTCATTATGCTCCCCGGACATTACAGCCGCTCCATCATACGTTTGAGCAATTAATTTGTCCGAACATTCAAATTCTTTTAAGGTCTTACATATATGTTGAAAAAGATCATCAGCTGTTCTGTCAGGACTAACATCGACAAATCCAACAAATCTCTCGTGAATGTCATTATTTTCGTCCACATATCTAAAAATAGTATACAGTTGAGTTGAGCGGCTTATATCTGTAGATTCGCCCACAATTAAAGAAACAAATTTTGATGCATGTATTTCAGATTTAATCTCGTCTCGCAAGACTTTTGAAATTGAAGATATTAAGTCATTTTGAATATGGTCTGATATTCCAGTAAACACTGGAGAATTATCCAAATGGGTTTCCAATTTTAGGTCCAATTCACTCAGTAGATGTAGCAATTCAACACAATTTCCCCTATTGTCTGATTGGTGATGCTCAAAATGTCCTTGTAAAGGCAGTTCTTGTTTTGTCAAAAAACACATAGCGTTTATTAATTTCGATAAAATGTATCGATTTGCAGTAACTTCCTTGTTGTGCAATGTAATATTTTCTTCTATATGAACTCCCTTTCCAAAATTTTTGAATTGTACAGTAGAGCATATATGAGATTGAGAGCATTCATGTCTCTTGCATGATTTACTGATATTGTTTAGATCAGAAAATCCGAACTTATTCCAGACATTTAGTTCTTCTGAAAACAAAATGCATGGCCAACAGAATAATTTTGATAAATGAGCACATCCGCAAATCCACGGAATATTTTCGTAAATTTCTTTTTTAAAATGTCTTTTAAATGTTTTTGTTTGAGACTGAATACTTAATATTGGCGCGGGCTTCGGGCTATTGACAATAATCTCTTTTTCAACAAACGGGAGAGAAGCAAATTTTCTTTTAATCATATCTTCAATTAAACAATTGCAATTATCCTCGGCTGTAAGTTCACCTTCATAGTCACTTAGGTTTTCCATTTTAAGGGCCATAATCAATGATAATTTTAACACGTATGTGCTGAAACAGTACACTAGAAATAGATTTAAAATAATTGAGACACCTAATTCAAATAAAGTAAAAAATAAACAATTTACCACGGAAATGATTATCTTCTTATATAGAAATTAACTAGCCAGCTCTTTATATGGTATATCAATCGACACTGCGTTTTATGCAATGGAAGCAGGAAGCCAATGGAAGCAAAGCCGCAAACAGCTTCTACCAGTAGTAAAGAAATTGTCAAATTTACGCATGCGCGAAGTAAGCATATCCTGAATCCAAATCCATGCAGTGGCGCGCACCGCCGAGCGAACACAACTTTTTTTATTGTATGAGATAATCACGTAACAAACAGTAAAACTACACGAAATTCGAATATGATACAATATGAAACCTGGACCATGGACCGGCCGCCCGCCAATGATGTATATCTATATTTGGGTGACCGGACCAAAAAGAACTCACCGGCATAGAACATGACAAATCAGGAAACAATAAAACAGAACGTCATACAAAAGAATAGGACAAAACAAAACATAAAAGAACAGCATAAAAACAGAACATTGGAAAAATAAAATATGTGAAAAAAATTAAAGTGATAACACATTCATTTTATTTTTTGCAGCAGTATAATTTTCATTTTTTTTATTGTATTTTTGTATTGTATTTATTTAATAAATATTACTATTATTATTTTGAAAGAAATATTACTTCTATACTTTATGAATTATCTGAACAGAATTGATTTTTATATTTTATAAAAATGTATAAAAATAATAAAGTAAATTTCAAAATGTGTTGTTTTTAATTAAATAAAAAATCATAATTTGGAACAATTCGGTTATGATCTTGTCGTATCCCGGGATTCAAATATCTCTGGACACTGTGGAATATCTCGTAGTTATGTCGTTGTGGAGTCCTAGGGGAGTTTTTAAGAAAAGCTAGAGGTGAAGTTGGAGTTTTTATGATAATAAACACTTTATTACTCACTAGAAGATTATTAATAACTTTTATGTCTAGATTCCAGTTGCTTGTTGTTACTAGGGTTTTTATGAGTCTAACTAGGACTCGGGAGGACTCTCCTCTAAGACTAAAACTAACTTAGACTAGCGACTAGCTAGGACTATAAATGATTTGGACTTTGACTCCCTAGGACTCTGACTCTCTTTTGTATTACATAAACATTCTATTATATAGTAGTGAATTAGCATAGTGGGAGTACAATATTTGATAAGGGAATATAGTACCTAACTTTCCCTAATCATTAAAAGATTAGGCAGATGTACATATTAGTAGTCATTATCGATTGGCCCTTTGAATTTGTGCACAACATGGTGATTAACAATAGTGATTAAGAATAGTCGTTACACAATGATTAGTTATGGGATCTTCCTAAGTAGTATTTGTACTAAGTCATAATAACTTACTTACAATACATGTATAAAATAATAAGGGCTAACATAATATAAACAATAACGGTTATACATAACAGGCTAACGCGAGTCAGTATGCCGCAATATAACTCAACTTCCACTGTATAAATTATAGTGGAATCTTGCTTAACGAGTTTTATCCGTTCCAAAATGTTCGGATTTTTTACTCGTATAGTGAACCATATTCAAAAATACAAATATTATGTGTACACAAGTTTTGAAAATGATGTAGCAGGCGCGCATTCCGGGAGTCATTTTCTTACAATGAGGATCCACTGTACTTGTAAATATTTCGTTGTATAATGTATTTTTGAATTTGAATGATAATAAATGTATGTCATTTATTTATTGGAATTTTAATCAATATTTTTTCCGAAGTCATGTTTTTATGCCGTTCTTTTTTAGTACTATTCTGTTTTATCATTGTTTTCTTTTGTCATGTTCTCTTGTATGACGTTCTGTTTTAACCTGTCCTGATATGTTACGTACTGTGCTGGTTATGTTTGGTCCTGTCACCATTTGCATCATAGCTGTAAGTAATGTTGCCTACAATCATTATTTTTGTTGATATTGCTATAACCTAAAAGCGGAACGCTGGAATTATTTTCGAATGGCAATGATTGTCTCCGGTGTACGAAGGTTACTATGGAATCGAGTGAACCAGCATCAGTGCAGGTGCAGTTTTCAAATTGCAAATAGGATTTTCAGTGAGAGACAGGTGACCAAAGATGATGGATCAACAACAACTGTTGAACTTGGGGGACTGAGCAGGAAATATCAAGTATTCAAAGACGAAGATTCTGAGATCATTATGGATGTGAATGAGGAGAGATTGAAGTATTTAGAATTGCTGGAAAATGAAGTTGACCAAATGCTGAATCCCTATGAAGGATTAAACTTGGCTCGTGAGTATGATCTATTGTATGAATTGAATCTTCTGGTGTTTATTTGTATTTAATTTTTAGGTGGCATTAGTGGAGTTTATGACATAGAGGATTTAGTCTCTATATTGAAAAAGGAGAATGGTCTGAACATTTTTGTTGCTGCTGTCCCAAAGAACATCAACTATGTAAACTATATTTGCCTGGTCAATGCAAAGTCATATCGACATATGCTTGCAATGTCCCAGTTTGTGAGGAAGGTGTACAAATTAAAAATGGGTAGAAACGATACAGTGCCAAAGCTAGAGGGACAGGAGTCCAGAGACTGGATGGCTCTGGATATGGGAAATATTGCATTGCATGTGTTTTCTAAGGAGGCTCGCGCGAAATACGATTTGGACTCGTTGTGGGCTGTAGGATCGAGGTACGATGACGAATGCAATCAAGAGGACCCAATCGCGGAACTGCTCGAAAGACACTCCATCTATTTGCACGACATGAAACCAGCCCCGTGATTATTTTTTAGCTTTATTTAGTGAAAAACATTTAAATATTTATAAAAATACGAAACTTTCCTTCTTTACTTTGTTCTTTTTATATTCAAATATTTTTCTCTTCTTCATCGCTCACGCACATTCGGGTTAGGTCGGAAGCGACCGATGTCGTCTCGTACGTGTCCTCGTTCATTGTGAAAGGAAGCTCCTTATCCTCTTCCTCTGTCTGCGAGGTTTCCATATCTATTGGTTCCGCTCTCTCGGCGATCCGCACATCAGGAGGCGTGAGGTTATTCGGCAACGACTTCTCTTCTATTCGAGGGATCGCGATGGACAGCTCGCTATTGTAGCACACAATAAAACATGCATATGCTGATATGAGAACGCGAGGAATTTAAGTGCAAAAAATAAAGAAGATAATTTACTTGGAGCGTCCGAGTGCGCAGTCGACGTCCACGATTTTGCTTTCCTCCAGCACCGTTCGAATCCACTCTGCCGAATTAGGACTTGATGCGGAAGGTTGTAAATAATGTGTATTTAATATGATGTTCGCTTCATATTGGTGTATGTACTTACAGGGGCGTGTATCGGACCATCGACGGTGTTTGACGTCCGTGATAATGAAGTGATGAAGTGGAAAATTTATTTCCGTTGCTATTTGCTTCTGGTGTAACCCACATTTCGTCGAAACATTCCGCATTTTTTTGTCGTCCTTTCAAAAGACCTATGTCGAATTTGATTTGGTCTGAACATAGAAGATATCCGTTTGTATTAGATTTGTTTATTTATTTTTATTGATTTTTTTAATTACCTGAATCGATGGGGCCGAGCTGTTGGGCAACGCTGAAAAGGTGGTCAGCTGTCCAGAAGTCTGGAATCCTAACAAAGATCTTTCCAGTATCCGCCGGTAGGTAGAAACCGAGATTGTGTAAGAGAAGAACGAACGGTCGATGTTTCAATGCATTGTTCTGCTCACTCGTCCACGGTATAACTGGTATTGGTAGGTGGAGCACTGGAAAGAGTCGAAAAAGAAATAATTTTAAACTATATATATATGCTATTGCTTTATAATTATTATATTACGGGCATAGTGGTGAGCGGAAGGTTCCGTAATTGCATCGTCCAAAAATCCGTGAATGTTTCCATTGGCCAATGCCAGTTTAGCGAAACACGCCTCCATCGTTATATTCTGAAGCCAGATTATGAGTTTGGACTTATTTTCCTTGCAGAGATGTTCTTTAAGTATACCGATGTCGTTGGATGCTAGTTCGTGAAGATCGTTAACTTCATCCGAGATAATCAGTGGAGGAATTACTTCTTCGTGGTGGACTTCATCGTTGTCCGTTGTTTGGTACTTGACAAACTCATCAAATTGCCTTCGGGAGATCACCCCTTGTTGCAGCAACTCTTCGACGAAGGCCTGTTGACTCCTCCTAGATTTCGTGGCGATTTCTTGAAATTTCTTAGTGATGCTGGCTATCGTGTCTCCTCCATCAATGCATCGTTTGTAGAACACCGCCAGGTTTTTGCGATCTTCATGCGTCCATCTAGGGATTTACATGATAATTACAAAATAATTGAATAAAATGAAACAACTACTACTCTCTTACGTAGTTGACATCGTGTTTATATCAGCCGTTGGTTTTTCCCTCCGCAGTCCTGCTACTAGTCCAGCCGCAGCTGCTGCTGTTGTTGTCGTAATCGAAGTCCAAGTCGAAACAACTGCTGCAGCCGCAGACGTCGAAGAAGACGATCCCGGGCAGCAATTAGCTCGAGGCGTATTAATGAATTTATGTATCACGTATTCGATAAGGTCGGACCAATCCTAAATCATTGTCAAGTTAAGAACAAATTGAGAAATCTTCGAATGCCTACATCACAGATCTCGTAGTCCGTTTCCCAAATCTGCGAGAACGTCTTTAGGATGTTGGGCTGGAAGAGTTTAGATACGTGCTGCAGATCTCCGCCGATGTGGTGCATCATAGTGAAAACGCAATTGTTCACGAACTCACCATTCTCCCTGAACTCCTCTAACAGTAGTCCATACTGTCCCATTATCTCGACGGTGGCGAACCTTCATATTTGTACAGAAGCAAACAAAAAATCAAATACAAAACTACTTTGCAATATTCGCAATCAACGCATTTAATCTCTTTTCGATAACAAATTTTCTCCAATCTTATATTCTTGGGAGATTTTATTACATTATTTTTTAAGAAGTGACGTACTGTTTGAGGTGTTCCATTATGTTGATATCCTTGTCCCGGATACCGTCCAGGAAAAGCAGGAATATGTGATTGGTGACAATGAGATCTTGCAGATATTGTCTGCTCTGGATGCTGGGCTTGTATTGGCGCAACAGCAGCAGGAAAAGGTGTCTCAGATCGCCGGTTTGCGATATTTGCGCTTGCAGTTTCTGCAGAGCGCAGTGGTCTTCGATGGTGAGGTGAGAAGACTTCTGGTACGTTTCGACTGCTTGCAGGTATTCACGAATAGCAGTAACCACCTGTTTACGAAATATAAATAAATATCATTGATCTCTGATGTCGTTCACCATCATCCATTGCAGGCCGACTTTACCAGATGCAGACGTCTCAGGCAGGGTTTCAGGTCGACGGCGATGTCAGCGAACGGCATTCCCCAGCCGATCTCGAGCTCCTCGCACAACCAAACACCTTGAAATGTCAAGTACGAGATGATGTCGTACGAAAGGACTGGACTGACGTGATCCAGGTCTAGTTCCAGGTGCGCGGCAAACTTCAAGAAGTAGGTAACCAGCCAGAAGAAGTGCGACGTATCGATTGGCATCTGTCGTACGTTCGCCAAGAGCTGAGCGTGCAGGTCGCGTACCAGGTTACCATAGCCCTTTAGCAGGAAATCGACCGTGAACTCTTTTAAGATGTTTGAGATGTCCTCGTCGGTCGGCGTGTGAAGCATAAGCCCTTTCATATTGATACTGAAAATGGGTTGGAAATAAGAAAATTAATCTTTTGTATAGGAAATGTCTGGTGTCGTGCTCGCTTACATATTGGTTTTGCTGCGCTTGACTAACTTCTTCCTTCTCAGCTCCTTCCTATCGAGCGCGATTGTTGCGCGATTCTTCGGATTGCTGTAGCGACTTTTCTGTAAGCTGTGATGCGGTTTTTGATGCATCGATTTCTGGAGAGGTTGATCGTCGTCGTTGCTGGACGTCGTATAGACGGATTCCCTGTTCTCCACTTGCGTTGCGTAACCACAGTCCGAAATCTCGCTCTGCGAGCATTTTCTCTTCTGATTAAATTGTTGGTGTAGCTGATCCCGTTTGTTTTCCTCCCTCTGGCCGGTATCCGTCGTGAACATCGATGACACTCCGCTGCTGGTGCTGATCTCCGTCTCCGTGGACTTGACCCGCTTCATGTTAATCAGAAGGGTAGCTTTGGAGCGGATTTGCGGGCTGTGGACTATAGCAGAAGTAGCAGCGGCAGCGTTCCCATTGTCGCTAGAATCGGACGTAGGATCAGATGTGACCACGGGCGAACTGTCCCCGCTTCCCTTGCCCGGCGGTGAAGTGTTGCTTTCGTTGTCTTCGCTGCTCTCGCTTAATGAATCCTCCAACCATAAGTTCAATAGCTTCTGAAGAGTACCCACGTGCTGATCCTTATACATCAGGGCAATGAGTTGCACCATTGTTACACCCCAGTACATCTGCAATATACATACACGCTCATGTCAATTGTCCCAACAAAGAAGAAAAAAGAAAGATAATGCTATAGTTAGTTACCTTCTGTGGGCAGGTCATTAGGTAAATGATAATTTTGTCGATGCTCTGCGTGAACAGGTTCCAGATGATCTCGTTCTGCATACTCCTGCACGACAACGAACAATTGGAGACGCCTTGTAGCATCTGCTGATGATGCTGTTGGTGCTCTCTTCTTGTCGTCATCGTCGTGTTCGGTATGTGCAGGATATTTCTGAACAGCAGCAGACAGTTATTGATGCTTTCGCATTGCTGAACGTTCAGACGACAGACTGCCTCTTTTTCGACAACATGCTTCATATGGTCCATGACGGCTTTCGTGCTGCGACTATCGGTGAAAGCCTCCTTCGATGTTGTCAGAAGATGGTTCAGCTCGAAGATGGTGTGTCTGCCGATGTCGGTGCGCGAAATCGCCTCCACAGGCAACAGGCATTCCACGGGCACCGTCAAATCCACTAGAATTTTGATCGCAGTATCGATGATCTTGGTCGCGTACCCATTCTTTCCGCTGCATGCATATAATATGTGTTTTCCAACAACTCCTTCACCTTCTTCTTTACCATCTACGACTACTCCTTCACCACCTCCATCTCTTGCATCGCATCCACTATCATCTTTCAGATTGATCAGCAGCGGAATGAGATCCTTCCTGATGTTCTGCTCGAAACCGATCGCTCTGCGAAAAGTACGCAACGTCTGATCTTCAACTGCCAATTTCCTTAGGATCTCCTCGAGGTTAGCTACGCAATATATTCAAACATACCAATCTAATAGCTTCTTCGAAATATGCAAAATACATTCATTTTATTACCTAGGCAATTCTCGCTGACGTTGTAGGTGTCACCGTTGCGGACGCCCAGCGAACCGAACGTATTGTTACGCGTCGTCCGCGGATTAGACATCATCCAGGTCGTAAATTTCTTTTTGGATTGATTATACTGCATTCACTGTTTACGAACAGCTAGCCGCAATTGATAGAGTAACTAAATTTGCAGTTCAACTTTTCTTTATACAAGTAAAATAAAATTATTATAATGATTATCGGACAATTAAATAACAACTTACTTATTTTTTTTTAAATTCTTGTAGCAATTATTCAGGTAATCGGCGGAGCTTTCGGGTTCACATGTGATGCTGAAGCAAGAAAGGAACGTGCTCGAATGAAATTTTCCATATTGTTTCTTTGGAATACGCAACTGCTTTTATAATTTTCACGTGGAATCTCAACGTGAGTTTCGCTTCGACGCACGGTTCGCATGTACCAGGAGAGCAGTGGCGTCGCGACGCAAATTCAACCGGCAAATAGTATGTACATTATACTTATGCATAATCATTATATTACCCAAATTTACTGTGCACGTATGCAGAATAAATGTAGAAACGTTTGTAATCAGATTGTAGTGTATTGCCATGCAGAACATCGGATATTATAAAATGTATTTTTTTATAATTAATAAACAATAATAATAGTATCAGTAGAAGGAAAAGGAGAACACGTTGAATAATATATACAGAGGAGGTGAACTCAAGGGCCGACGCCGCTGTTGCGCCCTCTGAAACCTACCTCGGCATGTGCATCATCGTCGCGTGTTTAGATAAACGTGCTTGCATTGTGCGCGCACTCATATTTTTATATTCATGAATTATTTCAATAAACTTATTTTATAATTGATTTACAGGTACTGTTTCCAGGGCTGCATTAAGGTTGTTGCATAACTTAAAAACAAAATGTGTATTCTGGGATTCTAATTATATTTTTTGTGGGCCCTAAAAATTCTCGTATTCCTTAAAAAATCTATTTGGCTCTTAGGCGCTATGCCTAAGACGGCCCTATTTATATTTAAAATAAGTCTTAAAGCACCAATTTTTCGACCAACTTTGTATCTTAACTCTTCGAGGGGCCATTCTCAGACTTATTCGTCAACTGAATCAACTGTTGTGTCCAATCATTAATAATATAATACTATTTATTGTAAAAAATCATAATACATACTCAAAAAAACAAAATATATAACAATAAAATAAAAATAACAAATTGAACTGCTATAATTAATACCATTAATATTTTGGAGATGCTCGTATATATGTTTATTAGGGTAAGATCATGGCTAGTTACACTGCAGTGTGATACATAGGATACAAAGGGTTCTTACAGTATAATGAGTCCGAGGCCCGAAAGCCAACACAGAGAATACACACGAGATAATACAGAGAACGTATTAATAAGAATTAACTTTGTCAGAAGAATAAGTATTTTGAATAATATGACGAGCATAGTCTTAGATGAATCTTAAATAGACCAAGTAACGAATAAAGTTATGTAAAACCAAACTAATTTCATTAAATTCCCAACAACTGAGACTCCACAACGATAAAACAATATTCCACTGTGTTCAGAATTCCAACATTGGATGATATGGACTATCATAGAAGGGTCCTCACCTACGGGGCGATTGAAAAATGTATATGCGTGGAAAAGGTTTTTTGGGGAGCGGAGTCTGGATGGCGTAGATGATTGTTGGCAGATACCCAGATATGAAATGCATGCGTGGCGTGTTTTATCCACAGTTTCATTCCAGAGCCTGATGAAACTTATATTATAAAAGTGTCGTCTTATACGTAAGAAGACGAACCGAATACAGAAGAAAATTCAGGGGTAGAGATTAATTTGTCCCTCGCAGTGTACGTTATCAACATGTGGGAGTGGCAAATTACCCGCTTTATAATAAACAGATATAAGGGTTCATTATCAGACTCTTAATCAGAGAATTAATTTTGGGACGGTTATAAAGAATGTTACAGATATGAATTTTCAATCAAATAGGGACGAAGTAGTCTCAATAAGCGTCATCGCGTTACGGTTACACATAAAATCGTATAGTTTCTAACTATTTAATCAACACACAACAAATAATTTCTAAATATTTCTGTAGGGTCATAAAACTTATATAATGAACTGATTCAAAACTTAGATCAACCAACATTACATCTTTTCTGAAATCGATATAACATGTTTTTGTTTGAGAAACGCAATGGTCGTAAATCGTGTTATATTTCCTGAAAAACAATTCTCCAATAACCATATATCGTTATTACGTTGCAGTACTATTAAGAAGTAATGGTTTGAGCAATCCAACCACCTAGACAAGTTTCCCGGTAAATTTTATTGCATACTTCTTATATCTCTCTTTCTATCTCAATTGGCCTAAAAATGCCGAAACAGTTCCGATAGAAAATGATTGGTCAAGGGCGTCTTTTAAATGGAGATACATTTCGTCTTAGGATGACGATGAAAAAATAATACAAAAAAAGCGATAATCTGAGGATGGTTGTTAGTTTATCTCCGAAAAGGTTATTATGATTTTTAAACGAGTAGGACGTGACACATCTGAAGGAAATCTCGTTGGCGGATCAGAGCTTTACAGAATTTGTATTCCATTCGGCGAGTCCTGTGGATATTCCACGTTGTTCCTTCTGCAATCCTTCATACTGACATGTAATAAAAAGAATATAGAAAGAATCGAAAAAATATCAAGGAGAACACGTTTAAACATATGAGCCGAAAGTAGTATACGTCTATATTCTCATATTTTATTATGTAATAATAATTATTAAATTTGTTAATGATGACATCTTTCACCTCTTCTCCTTGAATACTTTGAATATCGATCTAGACCACAGGTTCCCAAACTTTTTTGTGTCGTAGACCCCTTGTCATGTTTTTCGGTTTTGGGTAGACCCCCTACCCTAAGTTTATTGTTAAAAACTTAAAGTAAAAACACATGTTAAGTTTTATACATTTATTAATTGAATTTAAATTAAAACTACTCAAAATAAAATTTTGTATCTGTTATAAAATAAACATAAAATAAACTAAGCAATAAGTAAATGTTTTTAGTGAGAAGGATGAACCTGATGCTTTAATAATAAATTATCAACATTTGGCGTCAATTTTGTAAGGTTTAATCTTAAATCTCCTCGGCTAATGATGTCCAGTCTGTTTCTTTTTTTCGTTAGGAGATTGGTAACAGCGCTGAACTCCCTTTCCACTAGGTATGACGATGGAAA
>NW_017096644.1:0-2849 GCF_001412225.1 Nicrophorus vespilloides
GTCCATAGGCGTCCACGAAAATTTTTTTGGTGGCAGGCAACCCGAAAAGCGCCGTCCTTAACGTGTTAATGTTCATTAGGTAATGCGTCTGGGATCGATCACATCACCGTAACGAAATTAATTGCAATTAAGCAGCAGTCGGTGGCGAGATGTCGGTGGCGACGAGTCTTCGGCCCTTCCTCAATTGGGGTAACGTCTTCACCTTGTTTCCCAGATACAATCGCGAAACGATGCAATTCAAAGCAACCCCGATTCGTGGTCTCTTCAATTTCATATTCCTCCAATGGACGTTCGTCTACTGTCTATACAATAGACTCGAAACGCATTTCATGATTTTTACCAGACTGCAAGAAGTGATTGTAGTAATAACCACGAGCTGTCTTCAGCTACTAGTCTCGTTGACTATACTCGGATCGTTCAGATGGAACGTGTCGAGGATGCAGAAAATCTTCGACACCTTCAACTCGATCGACGCAATTTTGTCGACGCAAAACATCAGCAATGACGGCAGATTGAAGCGAACCAATTTCTTTCTTCTATGGATGCATCTGGTCTTCTTCGGAATGTGCACTGTGGATGTGATCATCTGGAGCAGAAATTTGCCGGTCTACAAATATCATTACATGATGTACGATCAGATCACCATGTATCTGGTATTCGGGACGATCATCTTCGAGGTGCTTCTTCTTCGGCACATCCGGTGGAGATTCGAGTCCGTGAATCTGGTTCTGAACAAACCCAACTGCTACGCGCCTTATTATGGAGTGTTGGTGGACCTGCACTCCAAGTGCTGCGATCTCGTGGACATATTCAACGACATGCAGGGTTGGAACATCTTTTTCACTATAATTCATCTGATCATGAACATGTTGATCTGCATACAAGTCATCCTCATGAAGGACATCGTTTGGAACGCATCCACAATTACACAGATGTTCCTTTGGAGCTTATACATGGCTGTAAGTTAATAAACATCTTAATGGAATCAATGAATTTCTTTCTTTAATCATTTCCCGGTCGGTATTTACGTATATTATTCGGCGTTGTATGCAACCAATGAGGCGCGCAATTAAATTTCCCGTGCTAATACATAATTTAATAACATAATGTACGAGTGGCGCCATGCGATATATATATGTAAAAGAAGACAAATATGTAAATACCATTAGATTACAACACCAACTACTTGACGCTACACGTGCAGAACGTAAATTACAATTTTATAAATAGGCGCGACCGAGAGTCGCGTTTTATATTGCGCGAAGTTACTTTGCAGTTAAACGCGTCGGCGAAATGACCGTAGCCGAAGACATGGGATTCCTGATGACCTGGGGCAACTGGATGTGCATGTGGCCGAAACGCGAGGAGGGCGTCTTCAGAGCGACAACCTGGAGGAGCTACTTCAGCATTGTTATAATACTGTTGGCGTTCGTGTACTCCGTGTTCGGAAGATTGACAGAGGATTATTATGCTAGCAGAAAGATGTTCATAAAAATCGGGATGATCAGCACTTCAGTATTGACCATCTGCAATGTGGATGCCATCGTCGGATCGTTCACCTGGAAAGTGCAGCGAGTGCAGAAGCTTTTCGACGATTTCCAAGAGTTGGACGGATTTCTCGCCGTGCAAGGATTCAGCTTCGAGAAGAAGTCGTTGAGGTTGACGATAGTCTTCGCTCTGGTGAACGTCTACGTCGTGTCGATGCTTATTTTCGAGGTGATTTGGTGGGAGGACGAGATCTATTACTTCCAATTCGTGCTGCTGGACAGGTTGATGGTGTACGGTGTTTTCGTGGTGAACGCTTTGGATGCGAACGTCCTGCGGCACCTCAGATCTCGAGTCTATAAATAAGATGATTGAAAAGACAGATGACGAGCGAGACGTCGAAGCCATCGCCAAATTTCACGCTCTGTTTCTCGACTTAATTGAAACGTTTAACTGCATACAAGGCTGGCATTTCTTTTACACGATGATCATCTGCATCCTATTCACTTTGATCATCGTACAGGATATGCTAGAGCCGGACTTCGTTTGGGACACGCAGGTTTTCCTTCTCTACATCTCCTGGTTTGCATTTGTTTACGTAAGTAATTACACTAAGTAATCTAATAACTTCTTGGAATATTAGAGCAATTCTTGATATTACCAATCCTGAAAAGTGCTCAAGTTTGGTAACATTTACACTTCACTTCTTCTCAGGACTCATTTTGCCCATTCTTAATTACAATTGCTACAACTATTGCGATTGGATGCATTTTGAAAAGTATACGCGCGTCCTTAACGGAAAACTACATATGCATTATTTGATTGATAATTAAGTAGATTAATTGTATACCAAATGTCTGGTGGGAAGCGCATTGTTAATGTAATATCCTAATTTGAAAATCAATTATGTTAACAAGTGATGCAAATGAATAAAATAGGTAATTAACTTAAAAGCCTCTATCTATGCAAATGGAATTTATCTTACTTTTGCTCTAAGATACGATAAATTCATACCAACGTGCAGATAGGCTTCTACTGTTCCTTTGAAATGCAACCGCAATCACGCTGATGATCTGCTAGACCAGCGTTTTCCAAACTGTGAGGCGCGCCTCACGCGAAATGCTCGAAAAAGTTGGATTCATTCTATGTATTATAGTTTTCGAGAAAATCAATGAAATGTAAAAACACTGCTTTTTCGAGCATTTTTTTTAAACTTTGAACACGAATTACAGCCAAACGGCTAAAACCACAGTAATATATCGATATTTTCTAGATTCCCCAAACATTCAGCTTTCATATGCATCTCTTGGATTCATTCTATGTATTATAGTTTTCGAGAAAATCAATGAAATGTAAAAACACTG
>NW_017096645.1:0-41407 GCF_001412225.1 Nicrophorus vespilloides
TTATTCCCCTATCGCAGAAAACAAATCTATTCATGATGATTGCATCAATGAAACTGTAACGACTCGAAACAGCAAGTTTCCTTCATAAATCTGGGGCAATAAAAATTTATGTCCCCGTCTGAAGTTGCCCACTGCAACTTGCAAAGACATCATCGGAGAAGCATCACCGCCATCTCCGAATGGAACTTTATATGACAATAGATTAATAATTATGAAAACGACGATATCATTTTGGTGATACGAGAGAGAGGCAATTCGGAGAGTCCATTAAGTAAATTGTGGAGTGGTGGAGGAGTTTCATCATCATCATCATCGGCTCCTTCGGAGTCTTCCGTTCCGTTCCGCTCCGTCGACTTAATAAATACGAAAATTCTTCGCTCATTGTCTGAAATTCGCCACGTACAAGTCGCTGCTCTCTCTCTCGTTCCACCAAAAAGGCACATTATTAAAGTCATCAAATGCAAATTATTAATTATCCAGGGTAAACAGATCTTAAAGAGACGTGCAGACAATGGCGGAGGGCCGCAACAAAGCCGCGCATTGTCGCAACGCACTATCGGGTGCGGCAATTAATCATATTCTCGCTTGCAGACGACGACGAAGAGAGAGAGAAACTGAGTCATTGTCCGAAATCGTGGGGATCCTGTTTATTCAAATCGCTGCTGAAATTGGGGTTCCGCAATAGCTAATGACACGGTGTACAACGTAATCTCCTCCTCGAGTCCGGTCATGTGGATCGGCCGAAAAGAGGACGAGCACACATGAAGAGGATAGGCAAAAAAAAGGGATGCTCTTAATTAACGCAAAAAACGTGCACTTCTCCGCACGATGGATGACGGTGTGTAAGCCTTTTCGGGGATGTTTCCTCGAAACTCTCTTGATTCTATTAATGTTAACACCCTATATAGTATATATAAGACAATTTGTCATATCGTCGAGGGGCGCTGATTTATTCCCGTTTCCGACGACGAGAGGGCTGGGGAAAACGCGCCCTTCTCCAAACCCGATACCGACAAAAACAAAAACGAAATTTAATAATGAAAAAAGAAAACGATACACGAAATACACGCTCGACGGAGAGAGTGAGTGAAAAGAGAAGAGAGAACACTTCCAAATAATAAATAATGCATTTCGTTTCTGGAAAGAATTTAATGCGTATTGATTAATACAGAATTAAGAGAATGCCGTCTGCAGATGTTTGTGTGTGTTTCGCTATGCGTCTCGTTCACTCTGTGTGTATATATATATATATATTTATGTATACTTATATATATGTATTCTATATAAGCTGGATGTGAGTCCTGCGAGAGCGCTATTTAAAGTGCATATATTACCGATATATCTTAGATGTCAGTGCAATCGCATTAGGAATGCTAAAATATGCCATCTGGCTGATGATTTATGGGCGTTCGCAGGGAGCTCTTGCGAATTTCGAAACGGCCCGCTGGATGGAAACACTTCCGTTCTCCGGATTTGTTTAATACACTGAATACAATGTGCACTATATGTGCGCTACATGAGATGAAAAGAAAGATAGAGAGAGAGATGATCGAATAATAAAAAAATCATACTCGGATTATGTTCATCGATCCGCCAGTTTTCCGGTTGCCA
Source organism: Nicrophorus vespilloides (assembly GCF_001412225.1). Classification (NCBI taxonomy): domain Eukaryota; kingdom Metazoa; phylum Arthropoda; class Insecta; order Coleoptera; family Silphidae; genus Nicrophorus; species Nicrophorus vespilloides. Next base: position 1,612 of record NW_017096645.1, read on the forward strand.
AAACTTCCGGATTCTCATGATTTTCATTAAAAAAAAACATTATAGAAAAAATGTATCAAATTCATTTCATAATTCAAATTAAAAGTAGTTTATCAATTTTGTAAATATTGAAAAGTTCCTGCTGATTTTTGCTAAGTATCATTGGTGATGCCTGAATATAGCAGAATTGTGAAAAACAATGAACTTGTGTGTATATTTGGTTTGAATCAAATGAAACTGACACATTTAGTACCGTTTAGTGAAGATAGAAGAAAACAAAGTGCCAAAAATGCCACTAAAGCAGTGGTCGGAATTTTTTTTTAACCATTACTCCAAAATATTTTTGCGTAAGTCCCATTCTGAAAAGAAAACAATCAATGTAAAATTGAAATTTAATAAATTATTTATTAAATTAATTTACATTTACATATTTATAAAAAAAAGTTACATGAAAATTGTAAGTATTTAATAGACAAACAAAATAAAATTCTTAAATTGGAACAAACAAAAATTAATTGAAAACTTTCCCCCTTCAGGTTTTGGAAAAATGATGTTGCTTCATTTTTGATATAATTACTTCAAAATTGGGACTTTTTGATGTAAGAGCAATTTGAATACAGTCTTCGGCGTTTAATCGATTTCTGTTTTTCGTTTTTATGTTCATTAGAGTGGAAAAGCCTTGTTCACAAAGGTAGATTGTTGCAAATGGCAGCAATTTTTTTTACCGCCTCCTCATGTGTAATTTTGAAAGCCTTTGCAGCCTTTGTCAACCAAAAAGACGACAGATTTGCATTGGTCTCAAATTGAATACGTGCTTCAGTATTGGATCGAAGTTCAAGAATTGCCTCTGCCAAACCTGGAGGTTCTTCTGGTATGTTAGTAATTTCACATTTAAAAGGATCTACAACCCAATTCACAGTTTGTAAAATTTCCAAAAAAAAAATCATTTTTACCCCGGTTCCACGACCGCTTTAGATTAAAGCAACAACTAAGATATATTTTGCTTACGGAGAAGTTGTTAAATGAACTTTAGAAACATGATTATCTAAATTTAGAGCTGATGATTTCAGCCCTAAAGTTCTGCTAGTAATAATGATTAAATCAAGACATTAATCGAGAATAATACGCACTAAACGACACTTGAATGAGCAGAGATATTAAAAATTGTCAAAAACAACTATCGACGAATGTTTCTTAAGCTTTCTTACAGAAACCGTTAAGATATATGAGCAATTTAACGGACAAAAATCACGACAATATCAGCCTTTATATTTCTTGTTACAGTCGGACAAAGTTGTATTTGTCCACCCGTAATATTCACCAGACAATGCACTTTCGGATTTCCACAAAATTGGGTCTTTGCAAATTGCCATTAACTGTAATTTTTAGTCGACATAAAAAACCACCTGAAGAAGAGTTTTTTAGAAGAAAATCCTTATTAATTCTGAAAAATTACATTTCTAAAATCATGTATTTTTCCGGTTGCTAGGTTTCTGATTTCTATAGATTTTGTTTAATTTCCTCGACGCACGTCATTTCACGTCAAAATTCTCAGTGATCAGCAACACACACTCAAAATACATATGAAACATACATCCGATCATTTCGCAATTAAATCTCTTTCTTTTCAACGTCGACCGGATGATCGTGCTTCTTTCACGTCTCAACGAAGAACGCGAGGTGAAGATTACGCAACAACATGAAGTGCCAGCTCGAGAAACCCGCCGACTTTTCATTCATGAACTTCAAAAAGTTAAAAGGTATTTTTTTATTTATCATACTAATTCAATTAATCCAAATTAGTTCATGAATTTTACTTCATTCATCAAATTTCAACTGTTTTTTTTCTTCTTCTGAAATATCATTCATGTATTTTATAAAGTTAAAAAGTATTATTACTGTGTCAATTCATGCAATCAAAAGTTTTTGTAACTTAGAATAGAATTTAGTACAATTTCGTTCATAAGTTAAAAAATGTTCTTACTGTATTAAATCTTATTTTACAATCAAAACTGGTTCATGAATTTTATGAATAAAAACTTAATTTTTAACATATTTATTCATTTTTTGAATCAATATAAAAAAGAAATTAGTATAATTTTATTAATGAAGTTCAAGTATTTAAATAATCAAAAGATTCTAAAGTTTTTGTTATTTTAATAGAAAATTATTAAAATTAATTAGAAGATAAATAATTTTACAAAAATCTAAAGTATTTGTATAATTTTGAATATTTTTCGTAATCAAGAATATTTCATGAATTTAAATAAAGGTAAAAGATTTTCTTAAGTAAAATAAAAAGAGAAAATACAAAATTAATATGAAATTGATAATTCATGTTGATTTGTTGTATTTTTCATTTAGTCTTAGTTTAAGTATGTAGTATACATTTTCCTATGTTTTGTTATTGTAAATTTGTGGAATTTACTAAATCTGGTTGATTGCTGAGGTATGGATGCGCCACGGTATGAAATAGTTAGTATAAGGCGCACAGACAGTTACTCGGAACTATAGACATGAATTATCAGCTTGGAACTTGTCCAATTGACACTGGTACTTTTTGCTGATCAGCGATGGCCGAGGTGCAAGATGGAGCGTTAAGAAGAGAAGCAACACAAAAAAAAAATGCAGCTGTTTTGCAGTTAATTGAGTGCGAAAAGTGTAAAATAAAGTATATCATCGGAATGCCGTTCCATCAATGTGAATACCCAATAAAGGTTTATTAAGAAGTGCTAATGCCTCTTTGGCAGCGGTCGGCGTCGAAGAAAGCGATCGCTCCTCGAGGAATTTTAGACTATCCGCGGCATTCGGGCGCGGAAAAATAGAGCGAAAATAGATGATTGCGATGCGTTTGCAAAGGAAATTTCTGCATGGATGTTTACGTATGCGCGGAATGCCTTCATCCATTCTCAATGACATTTGCCAACTCTTTTTGTTTTATTATTCAAATTACTGTTTATCTAAGAAAATGATGGTTAAAAGATGTAAATTGAAGGATTAAAGTATTAATTGTGTGTTTGCTACAAAAGTTACAATTTTTTTAGAAATTTATGGATAACTTCAAATTACAATTTCATTATTTAAACACTAATGAAAAAAATAGAAATTTTCAGATATTAATGCATGAAAAGATGTAATTTAACTATCAAGTGTTATAGGTCTTTTCTCTATTAGAAAAAAAATACAATTTTATGAAATTTATGGATGAAAAAAACTAATGTAATTTAACTAATGGAATATAACATTATGAAAGTTCTTTTTTCTACTATAAAACTTACATTTTCCTACAGATTTAAGGATAAAAATATGAAATTTAACTATTGAATATAAATGTGTTAAAGGTCTATTAAAAAAAAGGACATTTCTTAAAAATTTAAGGATAAAAATATGAAATTTAGCTATTGAATACAAATGTTTTTAAACTAATATCTGTATTAAATTTATAAAGGAAAAACTGCTTTTCTCTATTCTTATAATTTCTGTATTTTAAGTATTTAAAGGATAAATTATTTAAGGATTGAAAGATCAAATTGTTAAAGTTTTATCTTTTTCTATTTGAATTATATTTTTTTTTTAATTTTGAATAAAAAAGTGAATTTTAAAGATTTTGTTAAATGAAGATTTAAGAAATTTCTGGTTACAATTTTTGTAAATTAAAATTTGTTAACTAATTAATTGAAATAATTTGTTTTAGTAAAGAAGTTACGTATTCTTGGTTGTATTTTGTTGAAAGGTTTTTTTTCTTGTTAGTTAATGATCATTGATGTTTTGTGCATGTTTGTATAGTTTAAGAGTACTTAAGAGATCTGAATTGGTTGAAATTAGTAGGTGAAATGCGGCGTTTAATTAAATGACTGAAGACGTTTCGTTTGTAATTGCAGGCACTAAACCCGATACAGTTCATACCACGAGGATCGGTACACCTGCCACTGGGGAATCGCACAAGTTCTTGACGAGAGCCGTCTGGTTGAATAACAATCGTCTCACCGACATCAAGTACGTCGACATCTTCATCGAATCCATCCTGGAGTTCCCAACGGCACTCGCCTGGCTCGATCTATCTTTCAATAACATCGAAGAAATCGATCTGGTTTGTTAAACACACAATTTTATTGATAAACTTAGAAAATTGATAAAGTCACTTATATATCAATCATAATCAAAGTATAAAAAAAGTATCAAGTTATTTAGAATGTTTTTGCAAGTTTGTTAAAAAAATAAAATATTTGTGAAAATATCAGAATCTTACTTTAGAGGAACAAATTAATACGTTTTTTTATTCAATTTATGTTTAAATCAAAATTTGGTTGCAATTTTAAATATTTTATATGAAGATTTTACAAATTTTCATTAAATTTGTGTTCAATCAAAATTGAATTACATTTTTTTGAAATCATTTTCTATATCCTGTATAATTTCGGAATTTACTAAATTTAGTATGAATTTAGATGAAGTTGAAGAATTTGAAACGAAGTTGAACAAAGTTAATGATTTTGATATCATTTAGATTTTCCTAATGAAAATAAATAAGTAAAGAAAATTTAGAAAGAAAGTTGTAGATATTTAATGAAAAAATCAAGTTATATAGATAATTATTCATATCTTATAAATTTTCTGTAGAAATATAACTTAAGCTTATTTTAATTATTAAATTTAAGTTAAATTAAAAATTTTCACGTATTTTGATGAATAATTATTGATATTTTGTGAATTTTGTAACGCATTTTGTAATTTAGATTATCTTTCAATAACATCGAAGAAATCGATCTGGTTTGTTAAACACACAATTTTATTGATATACTTAGAAAATTGATAAAGTCACTTATATATCAATCATAATCTAAATATAAAAAAAGTATTAAGTTTATAAATAATTTCTATATAAATACTACAAATGAATACTTTTCAAATCAATGTTTTTTACAGAGTTTATTGAAGTTTACGAATTTGCGTATATTGTATCTGCACGGTAACAATATAAGCGATGTGAAGGAACTGCTGAAGTTGAAGGCTCTGAAGCTGCTGAAAACGCTGACCGTCCACGGGAATCCGGTTTACAGCAAGAAGAACTATCGTCAGTATCTGATCACGATGATGCCGCAGGTGAGATTATCGCGAAGAGAGTTGCGTTGGAATTTGCGAAGACTTTACTTATTATTCTTCTTTGTCGTTGCGCAGATAGTGAATCTGGATTTCACGAGGATCACGGATATCGAAAGGAATTCGGCGACGGCTCTTCAACGTGTCATCGAATAAGCATTGAAAGAAAAAAATAAGTAAAGAGTCATATTTTAATTAGTCCGATGATTTTTTTTGTAAGTAAAACAATTTAATTAAATTAAAATTAAGAATTTTTAATTATTTGTAAGTAAATTTATTGATTAATTAAGAGGAAATACTTGCTTTTTTATATAATTTATGAAAGATTAGAAATTTTAGATTTTTTTGAAAATATAAAATTTCTGATTTTTTTTTGTTAATTTTTGCAAATTAATTAATTTATTAATTCTTAGTAATTTGAATGATCGGGAAATACATGTTTTTTTATATAATTTATGAAATTAACAAAAAAAATTCAATGATTCAAAGACTTTTTTTTGGGTATAGTTTATTAAATATTATCTTAATGTATATCCGATGGTGCGAACTTAAATACCTAAATCAATAAATCAGGATGCGATTTATTAAATTGATTAAGGGCGTTTTGTTCGTGCTCTTTTGTATTTATTATATAATAGTTTTTTTTTTGCTCTGTCTTTCTCTCTCTCTGTGTTTTTGTTTCGTTCGGATGTGTGTTGTGTTGTGTGTTGTGCAGGGGTGGGTTTCTGATGGCTAGAGGGGTTGAAAGAGAGAGAAAGAGAGAAAAAAAGGGGCGAAGTCCTTGTGTGCAAGACGTCCCTTATCAGACAAAGAGTCGCCTTGCGGTGACGTGGAAAAATCGCGTCGCAACATAACATTGACCGCGCCGAGACATCCATTGTTACCATCCATGTGACAGCGCGACTCTCCTTCTTTTTTCTTCTTCTCTCTCTCTCTCTCTCTCTCTCTTGCATCGCCTCCTTATATAACCCAAACCACTAATGATAACGACCGTCGCTAATGCACGTAAACACGTCATAACTTTGAAGGATTGAGACAGGAGAGGAGATTAGAAAACTTCGCACAGGTTCGGTTCTATATCCTCTTCAATCTTTCCACATTTGCTAAAGAGTTAAATAGCAAGAACAATACCAATTTGGAATCTAAATATAAATAGTATACAAGAAAAGTTTATAAGAAATTTATCAACAAAATTAAGTATTTAAAGAATTATGAAACTCTTGTTTTTTTTTATATAATTTATGAAATTAACAAATTTTTCCTTTTCTTGTGTACAAATCTTTCCAATTTAGTACCTAAACGTAAATAAATAAGTATGCAAAGTATATTTAGTAAAGAATTAAGATTAAAATTATTTATTTATAATAGTTTATGAATGTATGATTATTTGTATTAAGCATTACTTTGTAAATTACTTAAAACAGTTATAAAAAAAACTACAGTAAGTATTGAGTACAGATTTGATATTTAGAATGTTTTTGCAAGTTTGTTAAAAAAATAAAATATTTGTGAAAATATCAGAATCTTATTGTAGATGAACAAATTAATACGTTTTTTTTATTCAATTTATGTTTAAATCAAAATTTGGTTGCAAGTTTAAATATTTTATATGAAGATTTTACAAATTTTCATTAAATTTGTGTTCAATCAAAATTGAATTACATTTTGTATAATTTCGAAATTTACTAAATTTAGTTTGAATTTAGATGAAATGTAATAAAGAATATGAAACGAAGTGAAGCAAAGTTAATGATTTTGATTTCATTTAGATTTTCCTTATGAAAATAAATAAGGAAAGAAAATTTAGAAAGAAATTTGTAGATATTTAATGAAAAAATCAAGTTATATAGATAATTATTCATGTCTTATAAAATTTCTGTAGAAATATAACTTAAGCTTATTTTAATTATTAAATTTAAGTTAAATTAAAAATTTTCATGTATTTTGATGAATAATTATTGATATTTTGTGAATTTTGTCACGCATTTTGTAATTTAGATGAAGAAATGAACAATTTTAATGATAGTTTTTAAAGAATTTTCAGTTTTGAATTTAGATGAAAAATTTAAAACAAAGTTAAGAAATGGTCGTTTTTTATGTAAACAAAATATAGAAATAAAGTAGTGGATATTTAAAAAAATAATTAAATACTTGCATGAAGTTAGATGAAGAAATGTTATGATTCTTAGTTAAGATTAAAGCTTTGAAAGTAATTGATTTTTAAACAGAAAGGAGTAAATTTATTGATTTTTTTTTAATTGTTATACATTTTGTAATTTAGATGAAGAAATGAACAATTTTAAGAATAAAAAGTGATATTTTTTAAAGAATTTTCAAAGTTAAGAAATGGTCGTTTTTAAGTAAACAAAATATAGAAAGTAGTGGATATTTAAAAAAATTAATATATTAAATATTTTCGGTAGAAATATAACTTAAGCTTATTTAAGTAAAAACTGCTTTAATTAAAATTTTGCATGAATTTAGATGAAGAATTGATATAATTCTTAGTTAAGATTAAAGCTTTGAAAGTAATTGATTTTCAAACAGAAATTATTGATATTTTGTGAATTTTCATAAATTGTGTAATGTAGATGAGGAAATTAACAATTTTAATTTAGTAATGATGAAAATTGATAATTTCTAAAAGAAAAGAATTGAATTTTATCAATATTTTATAAATATTGATTTTATTGAATATAGTACACATTCTTACATTGATATACTATAAAGCTGAATACTATTAGTATTTCATTGCATTAATTGCAAAAAACTATATAAAATTGTTTAATTTTCATGTATTAAATACTATATTAATTCGGTAATTAATTTTGACCTAAAGATAGAAAAAAGAATACAGAAATCCGAATGGATGTAACTCTAAATCAATGATATTTATTAGTTATTTGTTGTGGCAAACATCGGTCGTAAATTAAACGGCGCGGATGCCGTAGATCACGGCATTCCCGTGGAATGCCCCAAAAGCGGAAAAAAGAAGGAGGAGGCATGGCATGGCACACGCGTTCCGCGGCAATATAAGAGCGTCGCGACGCAAATATATTTCATGGACGTCGGTTAACCGCCGCATCGCGCAAACTATTAACGCTCCATTCGCATCCCCTCGCTCTCATCCTCATATCCACGACCCTCTTCGCGTTAGAAGAAGAAGAAAGGAAGAAAATTGCTAATCAAAAGCAACAACCCGCGCGATGATAAATACCCATTTCAAGCGACTCATCATCATTCGTACGTGTAGTTGCGAAAATTAATTAATTAATTAACTTGCGCAATAAATTTTAATTTCAGTCTCGCAATCGTTGGTTTACGTGTTTAGTATTCATCTGATCTTTTCAACAATACAGGGGAGTTAAATTAATAACTCTCATTAATTTAACTTCATTTGTTTCAGTTTTGACAACTCACCGACGACTTAGATAATAATAGAAAACAATTAGTTCAATGAAATATACAATTTTTAAAGTAATATTTTGACTTGTTCTGATCGTAACTTGCACAATTTTCCTATTGTTATCTATCAAATTTATATCAAAAAATTAATTACAATGAAATATTTCTGTAATTTATTAATTATTTCAATTTACACATTAAACAGTCGGAAAATAACTAATTAATAAGTTTTTATTATGATTATTTAGTGTTCATCTACAAATTCATTAAATTTATATTATTATTAATAAATGATTTTACAAATTTATAAAATTTTCTTCTTGTTATTCAAATTTCTATCAATAATGGATTTTTTTCTGTAATTTATTAATTACTTCAAGTTACACATTTAACACTTGTAAAAAATAAGTAATTAACTAAATTTGTGTTGAAGTCATTAAGATTTTGAAATGAATTTGATAAAATTATGTTTGATCGTTGCTTCTAGAATCCTTGATTGTCGAGCGTTTAATTGCAGTTTCTTCATGAAAACTCATTCTAATAACAGAAATTACAAATAAATATATTACTGTTACTTCTTTAACCACATAATACTTAATAATGCATACATAAGTTTACTTATTATTTCTAATTTACTTAATTTAAATTTAAATTTCTATATAATTCGTGTAATTATACAAATTTTTTGAAATTAATTTAAAAGTTTCTAACAAAAGCTAAAAATCAAACATATATTTTGATATGATATGATTTTTTCATTATAAAAAGTTGCAGTTGGAGCTTTTCTTGTAATTTGTAATTAACATGGTTTTCTTATGATTATTTAATGTTCAAATTCATTAAATTTATATTATTATTAATAAATGATTTTACAAATTTATAAAATTTTCTTCTTGTTATTCAAATTTCTATCAATAATGGATTTTTTTCTGTAATTTATTAATTACTTCAAGTTACACATTTAACACTTGTAAAAAATAAGTAATTAACTAAATTTGTGTTGAAGTCATTAAGATTTTGAAATGAATTTGATAAAATTATGTTTGATCGTTGCTTCTTGAATCCTTGATTGTCGAGCGTTTAATTGCAGTTTCTTCATTTGTGCAGAGCTGTGCGTTTTTCCATGGATGGAAGATCTCAATCAAGGAGAACTGTAGGCAGTAGAAAAGTAAGTGCGTTTCCATTTTGCTCATCCAGAATTGAGTGGTTTATTTCGCGTTTCGTTTTGCTCTTCGAAGTCACCGTCGCCGACGCCGTCGTGGTCTTCTTCTTGTGCGATGGCCACAGGAGACACTCCACCATTTTGAATCTTTAACTAGAAACCAAAAACGCACCGAGAGATGTCGAGGAATCGCTGCTTCTTCGTCTCCTCTTTTATTTGTTTAGTTCTTGCTTTTGTTTCAATCCTCCGCCTCGATCTCTGCCGTGCCTCTCTTTCCTTTTCTCTTAGTTACGTGTCCTACGCATCCTCCGCATTATATGCATTGTCGCCGCACGTCTTCTCTCTCTCTCTCTGTTTCATTCTCTCCTCGTCTTTTGCTCTTTTTGGTGCGATCGGCGAGAGGCGACTAGCTGGTATGCCATCCATTCAACGTTTTTCCCCTTTTTGCCATCCAGTTCTTCAGCTTCTTCGGCTCGATTTTTTCATTTTATTCAATTATTATTTCTTCTTTTCCTTCTTCTCGCTGAAGATGAAAACGCGACTGGTCTTCTTACTATATGCACGTACGCCTCCCGTGATTGGCTGCCTCCCGCTCACCTATCCATCCGTCTCCTCCGATTCATCATTAGCTACTCAATTGAGCATACAACTCGAACATCACGACCACGATGATGATGATCATCATCATCATCATCATCACCAACAACATCGTGATACTCCTCCGCAGAAGCAATCGGATTAATTAAGTATTTGTGTGCGTCCGCCCTTTTCGATTCGTCATTTGATTGCTGCCCGGCCTTTCCACCTCCCTTCCTTCACCACGATCAATTTCAGGACCCTTCGCAACACATAAGATGAAGAAAAAAAATAAAGGAAGAGTCTTGTATCGTTAAATTTTACAACCCAATCGATTCCGCATTTTGCTCAGATTTTCCCAATTTCCGCACAGTTCTCTTTAAATCGTCTTCTCAGAAGAATGAATTAAATCTTGAGATAAAGTAATTAAAATATAATTTTAATATAAGTAAAATTCTCAATTCTATATGAGTTTTGCTGAGAATTTCCCAATTTTCCGCGAACGCGCACGGTTCTCTTTAAATCGTGTTCTGAGAAGACAACAAATCCTGTTATGAAATCGTATCCCAATGATACTTAAATACTACCACCACGTACGTACGACTTGCGAGTGGTTATTATGAATGGACCGGAATTGCCGTTGCGTGATAGATGTTATTTTATACGATACACGTTCATTCTAATAACAGAAATTACAAATAAATATATTACTGTTACTTCTTTAACCGCATAATACTTAATAATACATACATAAGTTTACTTATTATTTCTAATTTACTTAATTTAAATTTAATATTTCTATATAATTCGTATAATTATAAAAAAAAATTGAAACATGCAAAACAACTCCAGGATTCTTTCCAATTAATTTAAAAGTTTCAAACAAAATCTGAAAACCAAACATATATTTTGATATTTTTTCATTATAAAAAGTTGTATAAAGTACAAATGTGAAATATATAAAAAAAAAACACAATTTCCAATAGAATCTGCATAAAGTTTCCGAATTACAGAAATGTTATGTAATAAAACACATATAATAAAGTGTATAATAATTGTGTTTGTTAAGTTTTGTATTAATTGATGTATCTTGAATTGTAATCGTGTTGTTGAACAAAGCTTATAGTCTTGTGTAAGCTTTATGAGATTGCAAGACAAAAGAAGACAATAATCTAATAAAAGCGGATTATTTACGAGGACCCTTCGTAATCTTCCAAGATTGTTATACAATTTCCCCCCGTTTTGCCGGTGCCATAAGCTATGGGGCTCTCATAAGTAATTTACGGTTGTCCGAATCTTTGTGCTACACGATTTCGCAGGACGCAGTTCTGCATGTGAAAAGCTGCCGCCGTCGCTGCCGCTTGCTTATTTGTTCCTGCTGGGAAGAAGTCGACGGGGGAGGGTTGGATTGTGGATGGCGACTATTAAAGAGCATGCACACACGTCCCTAATGTACTGTATTTAACTGTTTACCCCCCCGCTGATAAGGACCACAGTAAATTTGTCTGCGATTGTCCTTTATAAATTACGATGCGAGAGAGAGAACAGAAGAGAATGAGGACGAAGATCGTGGATAGTGCTTGCTTCTGCAGGACGAGAATCGGAGGACACGGACGGCGCAAGAAAATTTAATTAATAAACGTTATCTGCTCTAGTGCTCTGCGGCTGCCTATAAGAAAACGAGATTTATGTCGCCTGTATCGCTTGACCAATGCGTTTTGTATACTAATTGCGTTATTTTCCCCATCCTCGGACTCCCCAGGACTCTCCGGTTTAATCAGCGCCGCGCGATCTCCGATCCTTTCCGACGTATCCTCCTTACCAAAACGGCAATCCTCTCTCTTCTCTAACAAACGGCCTGTAACAAATATTGAATACCAAAAGGATACACACACAAACAAACAAACACGCTGCTTACGTAACCCATTAATCCAATTAATTAAGCAATAGTTCAAATAGTGTAATAAATTAAATTACATACTTACGTAATTGAACAATCTCAATCACAACAAACTCATATAGTACAAGAATTACAATTAAAGATTCAAAGATTATCTTAAAAAGTACTCACAACGACGTAATTTAACATTTTAGATTACTTCTTTAGTAAGTTTCAATAGGATCATTTTTTTTTCATGTAAAGTTGCGTCCACACTATGCGCGATAAATCACATTTTTTCAATTGTTCCTATAATTTAGTATATTGACACTTAATTTGCAATAAAGTCATGTTAATATTTCGAAAAAGTACCTAAAAAACCTTATTAAATTTTATTTCATCTCTAAATTTATTGAAAAAATAAATAAACACGCTGCTTTCGTAATCCAATGATCCAATTAATTAAGCAATAGTTCAAATAGTATAATAAATTAAATTACATACTTACGTAATTGAACAATCTCAACCACAACAAACTTATATAGTACAAGAATTACAATTAAAGATTCAAAGATTATCTTAAAAAGTACTCACAACAACGTAAATTAACATTTTAGATTACTTCTTTAGTAAGTTTCAATAGGATCATTTTGTTCATGTAAAGTTGCGATAAATTACATTTTTTCAATTGTTCCTATAACTTAGTCTATTGACACTTCATTTGTAATAAAGTCAGTTAAATTTTATTTCATCTCTAAATTTAATAATTTGATTAACATTTTTCATATAAAACTTTCGAAATATCTTAAGTGTACCAACAACTATTGCTTTTTTTAAGAATAAGTAGGTAATAAAGCAATTTCTGATTGAAATATGTAAGAAAACATTTAATGAAAATCCTTTTATTTTTTGTTTAATTTCTTATTTCATAATTATTTTTTGTTGTTACAAATACATTAAATAATTGCAATTAAAATTAATAACCTTTATATATTAATTTAATCCTGTCAATTACTATATGAAAACATGCATTGAATAAATAAATCCAACAGTTTCCACCACGGTTTTGATGGCAAACAAAAAAAAAACCAAAGAAGAGAAATCCCTTTGAATTGTCGTTTTTAATTAATAGATGGGGGGAGTAGAAAAACGGAAACGCCGTAATTCGATTCAATTAAGTTGAAACGGATTTCATTTTGTTTTTGTTTTATTTATTTTTCGTCGAGTCTCCTTTGCTCATTGTGTCTAACTTCTTTTTTTTTGTTGTTTTTGTTGTTGTTGTTGTATATATAACTACTGTTTATTTTTCAAGCCGCGTTTAGTTTAACATCGCGTTATAAATAATTTAAAACTTGTTGTTTGCCTTTTGAGGAATTCGTGAATTATTGCCTCTTCGTAATATGAAATGATCATTTCCCTTGGCGTTCAGCAAACAAGAACTAAGTGAATAATTAATGGCGGAGACGTAAAAATCTTTTCTGATTCCATAGGGAATTTGATCGAGTTTTATATTAAGAGGGTTTTGGTTACAAAAAAAGAAGTTATTTTTTTTGTTCTCTTCGGTTGGTATGTTTTCTTCTTCGCACGTCGCTTGTTCGTGTGTGTGTGTGATGCAATATTAATAGGTTGGAGATTAATAAATGACTTTGGGGTCTGCGATATGGAAATCCGTCGAGGGTGGAAACAATCTTAAACAATGGACTTTTTACCCATAAAGTTGGTAATATGATTAACGACAGACGTTAATTATACTTGACCCGTGTCCAGGGATTTGCGCTCAAGGGCCGCGCGCTCCGCGTTATCAGAAATAATTAATAACCGGGAACGCACTTAGCCCTTTAGCTTGGTCACTTTTGGTGGAGTGGAGGCGGCGGTAGAGGCGGCAGCTAACATTTTATTATCTTACTTGTTTTGATGCGGGACCCTTCAAGATAGAGCTGAATCATCGCGTCGTAATCGAGTTAAAACGAGTGTAAATGCGTCCCGTATATCAAATATTCATATTCTAAGTGGCTGAAAGGGTGTCCGGCAACGGCGGCGGCGGCGTTCGTAGGGTGGTGTAGAAGGTGGCGGCGGCGGCGGCGTCGAACAAACCCCTTCGGGCCGATAAGGGCCGGTCATTTCTTATCGCCCTCTCTCTGAAATGTGTGCGTTTAGTTAAACGGGCATAATTCATGCATTTGATTTGTTATGAGAGACGCATTTGCTGGCGACGTTTCCTACGCTTTTTCCCGCTCCCCAGAAGTCGCACGAGGGACACATTTGATTTATACCGGCGGCCGCGACAACCCCCGATGTCCACTCTAAGAACTGCCACCCCTTGTGCCCGAACATCCGTCGCCTTGAAATTCACGTGCATACATAAATTTCATTACAACGAAATTTATACCGAAAATAAAAACTAAGTGTAAATATCAGACACCTTATATCACATTTACTCATATCAGGTTCACCAACTTCAACTATCTACATAAATAATCAAATAATCGACAAATTATTAATGAAAAATTTAGAATTTACTTTAAAATTAGCTCAAAAATTATAACAGAAAAATTTCTTTGTAAATTCTCTTCATTATTAAACTGAAATTTATTGAAGAATTAATAATATTGATTTAAATTTGAATTATTAATATAGAAATTTCATTATTAGGAAAATTCTATTGAAATTCATCTTCAAAAACTTTAAAAAAAAAACTTATAATATGAAAACAACAATTTATATTCTTATTATTTTAAAATTTGATTAGTTAAAAAATAATCAAATAATCGACAAATTATTAATGAAAAATTTAGAATTTAATGTTAATGATTTTCCAAATTAAATTAAAGAAATTATAAATGTATTTATTGCAGTAGTCAGATAAAGGTATCAAATATCAATTTTGATACTTAGGCATCAAATTTGAAACTTAGAGATAAAAACCAAATGTGGATGAAATTTACTTTAAAATTGGCTTAAAAATTATAATTTGCAGAAATGTAAATTCTCTTTATTATTAAATTAAATTTATTGAAGAATTAATAGTATTAATTTAAATTTAATTTATTAACATAGAAATTTCATTTTTGGGATATATTCTTATTATTTTAAAATTAGATTAGTTAAAAATGAATGATAAAAATATCAATAAAGTCTAATATTCCTTCTAATTTAAGAATTTCTTTCAGTATTTAGTTTTTTCTTCTGAAAACTATAAGCACGTTTTTTTCTTTCAATTAATCCAAAATTTAGATGTAAGTACAAATTTATAGTAATGTTAACGCTTAAATGCCTGATTTTCTAAATTAAATTACAGAAATTATCAATGTATCTATTGCAGTAATCAGATAAAGGTATCAGGTGTCAATTTTGATATTTAGGCATCAAATTTGAAACTTGGAGATAAAAACCAAATGTGGATGAAATTTACTTTAAAATCGGCTCAAAAATTATAACAGAAAAATTTGCAGAAATTACTTTTGAAATTCTCTTCATTATTAAACTATATTTATTGAAGAATTAATAATAGTGATTTAAATTTGAATTATTAATATAGAAATTTCATTTTTTAGGAAAATTGTATTGAAATTAATCTTCAAAAACTTAAAACAAAACTAATAAATGAAAGATAAAAATATATAAAACAAAAAGTCTAATATTTCTTCTAATTTAAGAATTTCTTTCAGTATTTACTTTTTTCGTCTAAAAACTATAAAAGCAATTTTCAAGACTTACATTAAAATAATGTTGTAAATAAATTTACATATAAGGACAAAAATTGACAAAGTTTCTATTATATTATTAACACAGTTACAATAATAAATAGTGAAGTTTCAAGTACGATGATTTCTGATTTATTTCAGTACTTTACAGATTTAATAATGAAGATATTTTACTTTATTATAGGCAAATTTTCAAAGTGTTTTCAATGCAAAATTTGTATAAAATAATAACAGTCAAATAACTTATTGGAAACTGAAATTTCCAGTGTTTTGATTTCTGCTTTTGTATACATAACACCCTTCGAGTTAAGATTCTTGAACGACTGTTTCTCCCCTCATCCACCCTTCTTAGTCTGATGCAACAGCAGTAGCAGCAGCAGAAAAAAAATATCGTTTATTGACAAACTCTCAATTAAATCATGAAACAATGAGGAAGAGGCGATATTAAAAAAGCTGGTGGAACGGGAGAGAAAAGCAGCAGAAGCAGTAGGCCTCTTTTTCGGCACGCTCGAATGGGTTTTAATCTCGGCGCGAGGATACGTTTCGGAATGTAGTTTCACCCGGTATCCAGTGCGTTAGTCTGTATATGTGTTTTCTATGTATATGGATGGATACGCTTTGTAAGTGTGTATTCGGTCTCAGAGAACTAAACTACATAAAAACATAACAGACCAAAAGTTTTATCCCGTTTATAAAAGGGGGGAACGACGACTACTACAAGGACGAGACCCTTTATATGATCGTAAACACGCCCTGGAGCCTCGTTGCGGTGCCTCTTGTTTCAACACTTCTCTTTCTCCCCGGTTTTATAGCCACTTCCTTCGGAACAATCGAATTGCATACGAAATGCACACACATCCATACACTTTTTTACACGCGAACGCCCGTCCTTACGTAATGGTGATATAACATAAACATATAATACAATCTCTCGTATCCATTTATGCTGCATATAATCATTTCTGGATTACAGCAAAGAACCGCAACAATACCGCCCGTTCACTGTGCAACGGTTGTGCCCTTCCCTTCCCGACATCAGAGATGCAATTAATGGTGAGCATGAGATTCGAATAGGTCGTGGAAACAACGATACAAAAAAACGAAACAAGATTACACACTTACACGCGCTCCAAACAAATTACAAAGCAGTTGACATATTTCGCCGAATTACAGGTATTAAAATCATATTAAAATACTTCTGCAACTGCGGATTTACAGATATGATGACCTCTTGAGTTATATAGCTCAATGCTTCCACATACTACTTTGATTCTTACCCAAAAAAAGCTTAATTTTGAAATCTCTTACTTATATCTTATAGAATTTGATATTGATTAAAATACTTTAAATTGGGAAATTTCTAATTGAAAATTGTAATAGTTTTTGTTTGTTTTGTTGTTCTCTTCGCGTAAGAAACCACAATCTCAATATTTTTCCGTTGTAGTAAGAGATAAATCATCGGCGGTGTGTTTTCGTTCCCATGAGGGAGCGAAAGGGAGATTCGCATCCCCGCGTTTTCGAGCAGGCATAGTTGCTACGTTGAGACGATGACAACACGGCTTAGCTAATGATCCGTCTTGGAATTAGTATCGCGCCAATCACCCTGATGAATTGGGGTGCCGTTTGCGAGTGTGAGTTTTTCTTAATGGCGATGGCCATCATTAGCCCTCTCCCATCTAGCCCACACACACACACTACACTCTTCCCTTCTTCAGTCTGTCTTCCAAGACGCAAGATAATGGATCATACCCAATCGATCCGCACGCTGCTCCAGTTAATAACCAACCGTTAAGTAAACAAAATGCAATTTGGGAAATTAGATTGAATGTACCTTAATGATCACTATCCAAATACTTAACAAATTTCATTTTTTTTTGTATGTCTCTCCATGTTTTTCATTTCTTTGAAATAGTTGTTTCGATGTTCCTTACTGATCAGCATTTGGTTACTTAACGAATTTAGTTTGTGAATAAAATTTAAAAAATCTAAATAAATCGTTTATAAATTGAAAATTTTAAATTTTGTTTCTTATAGCTTCTATATTAAAAAATAATTGATTATAGCAAATATACTAAAAAATGACATAATTATAAATGTAAAATTTTAGGAAAATTGAAAATTTGTTGGGAAGAAATCAGTGACTACAAAACAAAACGTGTTTGAAGTTAATTACAAAAAATGTTTAGAAAGAATTTTGTAAATTTGATGTAAATTATTTTGAATTCCAATGTTAAATAAAGTTTTGTCTCTTTTCAATTCTGTTTTATTATTTTTATAGCCCTCTCCCATCTAGCCCACACACACTACACTTCTTCCCTTCTTCAGTCTGTCTTCCAAGACGCAAGATAAGATTAAGTTAAGATCTTGAGTAAACAAAATGCAATTTGGGAAATTAGATTGAAGTACCTTAATGATCACTATCCAAATACTTAACAATTTCATTTTTTTTGTATGTTTCTCTATGTTTTTCATTTCTTTGAAATAGTTGTTTTGATGTTCCTTACTGATCAGCATTTGGTTACTTAACGAATTTAGTTTGTGAATAAAATTTAAAAAATCTAAATAAAACGTTTATAAATTGAAAATTTTAAATTTTGTTTCTTATAGCTTCTATATTAAAAAATAATTGACTATAGCAAATATACTAAAAAATGACATAATTATAAATGTAAAATTTTAGGAAAATTGAAAATTTGTTGGGAAGAAATCAGTGACTACAAAACAAAACGTGTTTGAAGTTAGAAAGAATTTTGTAAATTTGATGTAAATTATTTTGAATTCTAATGTTAAATAAAGTTTTGTCTCTTTTCAATTCTGTTTTATTATTTTTATAGCCCTCTCCCATCTAGCCCACACACACACACTACACTTCTTCCCTTCTTCAGCCTGTCTTCCAAGACGCAAGATAATGGATCATACCCAATCGATCCTCACGCTGCTCCAGTTAATAACCAACCATTTCGCGTTAAGATCTTGAGTAAACAAAGTGCAATTTGGGTCACTATCCAAATACTTAACAAATTTCATTTTTCTTTTTGTATGTTTCTCCATGTTTTTCATTTCTTTGAAATAGTTGTTACTTAGTTAATTTAGTTTGTAAATAAAATTTAAAAAATCTAAATAAATCGTTTACAAAATGAAAATATGAAATTCTATATAGAAACGAGAATGAAAATAAATTTTACAAAATTTTAAAAATTTGGATTTTTTTTATAAATGTAACATTTTTGAATTTAGATTGCAGAAAATGAAATTTTCGATTTTTCATTTTAGGAAAATTGAAAATTTGTTGGGAAGAAATCAGTTACAAAAAATATTTATAAAGAATTTTGTAAATTTGATGTAAATTATTTTGAATTCTAAAGTTTTGTCTCTTTTCAATTCTGTTTTATTATTTTTATTATTAATGAACCCGTTAAGTGATTATGTCGTATATATTCGTCATGGTCTCTTGTATCTCGTAGCCTTTATGACGAATATATTCGCATCATGAATAATAAAAATACGTGGCCACTTGATACAATGCATCAATCAGCTTAAGGGGTTAAGGGTTGTAATGAAATTTGGTATTAGAATAATTGATGTATTTAAACAAAGTTTTATACGTTCTTTGCGAAATTAAGGAGATGAAGAATTGTATTACCAAAAAACTCTTTTCAATTCTGTTTTATTATTTTTTATGATTAATGAACCCGTTAAGTGATTATGTCGTATATATTCGTCATAGTCTCTTGTATCTCGTAGCCTTTATGACGAATATATTCGCATCATGAATAATAAAAATAAGTGGCCACTTGATACAATGCATCAATCAGCTTAAGGGATTAAGAGTTGTAATGAAATTTGGTATTAGAATAATTAATGTATTTAAAGAAAGTTTTATACGTTCTTTGCGAATTGTATTATCAAAAAAGAACAGAAATATAGCTGAAGACGGCGGAGCGTAACGGAACAGGAAGCGACGACAGATGCACGAAATTTAAATTCGCGAAAATTCCGATCCTGTTAGAGGGTGACTTCGTCAACCCGACGTAGAGAAGCAGCAGTATTTATAACTCGACTTCCTTGCGGTCGTCGCCTACAAAAGCACCTTAATTAAATCGGCCTTACATTTAATCTCCGTTCGTGCAGGTTACAGGGAGAATATCTAATTGTTAATCCCGTTTCGTCCCGATGTTTTCCCCTGGGATGCCGGTTGAATCCTCCACCCCCTGCAGCATCAGCGGTCTAATAGTCGTTCGAAATGAGAAAAATCATTAGCAACTCATTTGCTGCTGTTGCTGCTTCTTCTCTTCTCCTTCTGTCTTTCCTCTCTCTGTGCGAGTTCGTGGGTAATTAACTGTAGAAGAGAGAAAGAGATGTTGAGGAAGAGAAACAGCAGACATTCCATAAAAATTAATTAGAGGGCTGCTTAATTTTCAACGTGCCGCCCCCTCCGCTCGCATCATCATCATCATTATCATCATCATCATTGGCCCAATAAAATGAAGAAACAGAAGATGAAAAAAAGAAAAAAAAAACGTAATACAAACGAAGAAAGCAATGCAGCAATTATATCAATGTCTACAATAATCACTTGAAATTATTACCCTAAACCCCAAATTTTATTATACATTTTTTTTGTTCATATTTAATTACACAAAATTACTAGAAATATTTGTATTAATATAGATGAAAAAATCAACGCAAATAAGGATTAAAAGTTGTGAATGCAATGGAGTAAAGAATCAATTGGATTTAATCCAATAAATAGTTAACCTTGCGCATCCACTTTTTGTTTTGTTTCTCCTTCATCTCTTTTCCTCTCGTCTCGTTTTCTCTCTCGTTCTCTCACTTTTTCTTTTCTTTCGAAGATTAATGATGGAAACGTGATCGTAATTAAGTGCTAATGCCGCACGGCTACCGCATAGGAAAAATGGAAACGTCTATATTTTCACCTACGACGAAAAAAAATAAAATAAATAAATAAATAAATGAAGAGTGCCGTGTGTTCTTTATATAGAAGCCATATTGAATTGCGTCAAGTAATATACGCGGATCTATATGGCTCGAAAACGGTTTTATCTGGAAAAGGAAAACTGTAAGTTTATATAACAAATTGATGAAATTACTTAAGTATAAAGAAACGAAAAATTCAATCTTAGTGAAAAATGTACAAGTTTTTTTTTGAGAAATTGATAAAATACTAATAAACATATTTATTATAATATTACATAGAGTTTAAAGTTTACGCTCATTAAAAAAAATATCTCAATTATTGAAAAAAACTAATAATTTATTAAATGGGAACGATGTTAAGATTTCTTAACATCGTTGAGACTTGAATTATCAAAATTCTACTGTAAAATGATGAATATTTCAAATTTCCATCTATAATTATGTGAAAATTCGTTAAAAAATAAATTAGAAAAAAATGTCTTAACTTCAATTTTGTTTGCAAATTACAGGAGATTTGTCTTATGTTACAAATGTTAAATTGTACTTATTTTATTCTTTAAAGTCTTTAGTTTTAGCAACGTAATCTATAAAGTGTAATTAATTAATAGTAATTGAGAAATATGTATTTTTTCATACTTGAAAATACTTTATGCAACCAAATATGCATATAATAAATTAAATAATTTTAAATCGTTTGTTCAATTTATAATTTTATTGTATAGAAGTATAATTAATAATAATAAATATATTGTAACTAATTGTGGAAGAATTTCGTTGAAAGTTTTTAAATTATTAAAGAATTGTTAAATGATAAAAAAAAACTCAACAGTTTTTGTAATTTATTAATGAAAGTTAAATTTATTGATAGTTTAAATTATATTTTCATTATTGTATTTTGAAATTGTTATAGGATTGTTAAAGGATTCAAAATATGAATATTTTTTGTAAGAATTGTGAATTCTCTATTATTCTGCAACGTGTATTTCTTTAAGTTATTTCAGAAGCGTATGGCCCTTATAGCCATAAATTATTCATCCGAGTTCTGAGAAGTTGCGCCAGAAGAAGCTCACCATCCGACGCCCTCGCCGCTCTGGTTCGCAAATCATGTTTCCATGATGTAATATTAAAAAAGTAATAAATCGTGGACCGTCTTGCGGGACTTGTTGAGGGCTCTGAAAAGAGGGATAGAGGGAGGAAAGACGTAAGAGAAGGAAGCACCCTTTTAATATCACGGACACAGGAGTGACCAAAAGGCGGCGCAACATCTGGACCGAAGAATATATGACCCATCAAAAACTATTCTAGTTCGCTGCCAAAATTTACACCCAGTGCATGCCTAAAGCACCCACTCCCTTCACCACCACTAGAGATGAGGAAATCGTGAAGATATTTGTTATTAATTTCGGAAGAAAATTGAATAAAGAAGATGAGGGTTGTGTCGGGGGAAACTTTTCCATAATTAAAGTAGGAATAAACTAATATTTAAATATGTTAATGCGATGCAAATCCGCGCGTCCATTAATCCGTTCGCAGCAAGAGCAATATGACGCCGACGTCGTTTAGCTCCTCGTTATGCGATATTAATTGTCAACTGCTATTATTGTTACGTCATTAGCGCCCTCGTTTTAATTCGGGGGCGCGCGTTTAGCATAAATTGCATCAAAAACGGGGAATCGTTACATCCCTTCCCCACACCAAACCGACGCATTACCCGTGACCACAATATGGCCGAGCATGGACTACTGATTAAAGATATATATATAAAACAAAAAGAAGTCATCATCACCGCCTACTATTACGAAGGGCGCATGTTATTAAGCTGCTTGAAAAAGTCTACATTTGTATAATATAGTAATTGAATATAAAATATTCATTTTGTAATATTTATTTTTTTAAATATTTACACTAAGATGTAATTAACAAAAGTTTTTTTTATTAACAATTAAATATTGTTTTTTTTTTGCTAGTTTTACTGCAGTTTAGTACTTATTTAATTCAAATTAGAATTTGTATGTATTTTCAAAATATTTACAAGAATAAAAGTTTTTACAAAACAAGAATTTACATAACAGAAGAATATTTTTATGCTTTAAATTTTCATTAAAAAACTATGGATTTTTGCTACTTTTACTAGCATTCACTAGCCTTAGAAGCAAGTATCAATGACTTTTTTTTTAATATTCAACTGATTGGAAAAGTCTACATTCGTATAATATAGTAATTGAATATAAAATATTCATTTCTTTGAAGCAAAATTTATTTATTTTTTAATATTTACACTAAGATGTAATTAATGAACGTTCTTTTATTAACAATAAGTAAAATTGACCAAACTGTGCTTAATAAAATGTTGTTTTTTTTGCTAGTTTTACTACAGTTTATTAATTATTTAATTGAGAATTTGTATGTATTTTCAAAATATTTACAAGAATAAAAGTTTGTACAAAACAAGAATTTACATAACTGAAGAATATAATGTACTTAATTATTTATGCTTTACAATTTTATTAAAAAACTATGGATTTTTGCTACTTTTACTAAAATTCAGTACTTATTTCATTAGAAGCAAGTATTAATAACGGTTTTTTTTTTAATATTCAACTGATTGTAAAAGTCTACATTCGTACAATAAAGTAATTTAATACACTTAATATAAAATATTAATTTCTTTGAAACAAAATTTATTAGATTTTTTTTTTTAATATTTACATTAAGAAATAATTAACAAAAGTTTCTATTAACAAGAAGTAAAATTGAACTTATTCTGCTTAATAAAATGTTGTTTGTTTTTCTATTTTACTACAGTTTAGTATTTATTTTATTCAAATGAGATTTTGTATGTATTTTAGAAATATTTACAAGAATCAAAGTTTGTACAAAACAAGAATTTACATAACTGTAGAGTATAATCTACTTAATTTTATAATGGTTTAAATGTTCATTAAAAAACTTTTTGCTAGAATTCAGTACTTATTTTCTTCAAAGCAAGTATAATTGATTATGTTTAATATTTAAGAAACGTTAATATTAACAAACATTAACGTTTATTTATTTAATAATTGACCCAAGTTTTCTTAACAATTTATGTTATCTGTTAGTTTTACTACATTTCAGAACTTGTATCAAGCAAATAGATTTTATAAATATTTACCAATAATAAAATTTGTTTGCATTATTTGAAGTTTAGTAATTTTGAATCAAATTTAGAAAAATAAACATATATAAAAAAAAATAATTAGAAAATACATTTGTACTTTATTATCTTATTTCAATATACAAAATGAAAAGTAGAGAAAACAACAATTAATGTAAAAATAATTTGTTACAATTTTTCATTATTCAATTTGTATTTTCTGTTAATATTTAATTGCTTTTGTAAAGTTGATAATTGATTGAACCAATTAAATTAGTATTTAATGATGCGACTATTTTATATAATAGACTAGAAATAAAAAAACAATTTGGCTCCGACATGATTTTTCATGAGTCGGGTTGAACGAACGAAAATGACGATACGAAAAAAAAAAATTATAATAATAATATTATGAGAATTGAATGGAAATGAAAAAAAAAAAGAAAACGAATAGGTTGAAAGACAGAAGACTGAAATGAAATAAAGTCTGTATCTTAATGATGACTAAGTAATATAGACAATGTGAAAGACAAAATAAGAAGGGCCCAGCCGCCATTCATACATTAACATGATACGACTTCCTCACTTAAGTTATAAATCACTTTCTAAGCGCTGCCTCGTCTCTTCGTTCGTCTCCTTTCATCCCTTCACCATCCTCATCGCTTCGTCCTTTTCGTTCCATCTCCAGAAGAACATTCCGTCCTCCTTTTCGGGCTTCGTTCTTTCGTCGGTCTCCTTCGAGTCCATCGTTTCTTGGCTTCAACTTCAGCTTCTGGTGCGGTTTAATAAAGGATTGACCATTACTGCCGTGGTCACGGAGGATCAAGAGCTAATAACGCATGGACTTATGGTGATTACTGCTCGTAATGAAATTTGTACGCATCGTTTCGGATTTGGTTTTCGTCGCTCCGAACTTACTCAACTTCTGTTACTACAACGCAACAAAACACACATCAAAAATATATATATTTCGCGACTTTCGACAAATTCGGACGTAACCGACATCCCTCAATTTGTTTACATTCACCACGCATCTCTCTCTCTTTTTGAGTGTAAAAGAAAGAAGTCAAAACAGAGGCCGCCCGGTGTGCGCTCGTTCATGTTATTATTACATATTTTTAATGGTCATTCATCATCGATGGTGGCGGCGGTGGAGCCACCTCGGTGCTCTACCTAAGATTTGTAATTAATTCCGATGATCATCATCATCATCATCATCTGCGTTGGTAATCATTGCACGGATGAAATATTACGGATTAATATGGGCTTCGCGTTGCGCCGAAATGATCTGCTTGTATGTTTTTTTTCTGGATTTGGATTCAAGGAGGATGCACGAATGGGGGAATGGGACTACTTAAATATCTATATTACACTTGTCGGAAGACGATATTTGGAAACGGATAGGCCAAACGCCGGCACCGGACTACGTGATTATAATCGCATTACGCGTTGCCCAATCATCGGCGTTACGTAATTAATGGGAGGCAGTAATGACGCCTTTGAACCATCACACAAAATAAATCATCTGTAATAAGAAATTATTATAGTTATCTAATTAATTGATACATATTCAACTGATTCTTATTAGACAATATGCCAAAATATTGAAATTACTCAAATATTTATACAATTTTTTTTTAATATTCGGAATTGCTAATGTCAAGGTAAAAGTAAATTATTAACAAATTATTATGTAATATAAAAACTGAACTTTATTAATAATATATGTAAATCTTATATGATTAATGTTGTTTCTAGCTATAAATTGTAAAATAATTAACAAATATTTCTTAGAAATAAAAAAATCGTTTATAGAAAAAGTTCATACTTAATGCAAGTTTTTCTCATAATTTTAAAATTTTGATTCTTTTGTATTTTACAATCTTAGTTTTTATATTAGTAAAAGAATTAAGAAAATATAACAAAAATTACATTGTATAAGAAACTAAATATTTGATCTAAAAAAAATCACATTTATAATTGAAAATATTAGAAAATGTAACTATTCAATTGAAAATTGATTATTGTATTACAAAAACTAAGAAAAATCGGTGTTTCGTATATGTTTAATAAGAAAATGAAATATTTTGTTAAGAAAATTGGTTAAAATTTTGCTTTTTCAGTTTATTTTTTACTTTTCTAATATTAACACTTATAAAATACAATTTTAAATATTTTACTTAAGTTTTATTGTTTTTTTCTACTCAAAACTTTTAAAAAATTGTTTAGAACTTTACAAAAAAAACTTATAAAATATTACAATTTAACCAGTTTATTGGCATTTTTTACCACATATCTAAATTATAGGAAAGACATTGAATTATTTAATGAAATATTTTGTTAAGAAACTTTTGCTTTTTCAGTTTATTTTTCACTTTTCTAATATTAACACTTATAAAATAAAATATTAAATATTTGACTTAAGTTTTATTGTTTTTCTACTCAAAACTTTTAGAAAATTCTTTAGAAATTTACAAGAAAACTTATAAAATATTAAAATTTAACCAGTTTATTGGCATTTTTTACCACATATCTAAATTATAGGAAAGACATTGAATTATTTAATGTTTTATTTTACTTAAATATTGAAGTTTTTAACATAAACTACATTAGAATTTGTACAAATTATTAAATAAAAAGAATGAAATATTGTTTTCTGTTAATATAACTTTATAAAATTAACTTTTTCTTTATTCCTGTTACGTAAATTTTATATTTTTTATGAAGTCGGAAGAAAACAAATTATTATGTAAAATTTCAGGTGTAATAATCATAAAATAAGTGTATGTAATCTGATTTGTGTATAAGTCGGAGTTGGTAGAGTTAATAAATGAATTATTACGTAAGGCTTGAGACGTTGCACCGAGGCGGTCCGAGGATGATAAAGTTTCGGAAAAGTGTAAACAGAAGGAAACTTGTCTGAGGTTTCTGATATTTATTGTGTTATCATTTTTCGAGGTCTTATGTAATTGATGCTGGAGTCGGGAGGCGCAGATGTTGTTGGTGTGCGCGTTTGTATGGATGCGTGTGTGTGTGTGTGTGTGTGTGTATAAACGAATGCGGATGATAAACGCATCGAAACCACATGTTCGACTCTTAATCCGTGAGAAATATTTATATTAGGAGGGTCTCCTTCTCAGGAGATGCGCGTTAGAAGGAGCGAGAGAGGAATGGAAAGAGATGAGAAGAGATGAGATGTTCGTTCACCCCGGTCGCATTAGGAGGATGAAGGCCCTTTTCCCATTTCCCTTTTTTCCTTTCCTTTATTGAATTAAGATATTCCGAAATGAAAGTGGTGGCATTTGTCAACTTTTATGTTCGGTAACGATGTCGTTTGTCGCGTCCGACGTTTTGTCTCCAGCCGCTGACTGCTTCGATTTCTTTCGGTCAGGAAAACTGGCCGCCCCACAATTTTGCTGCCGCTGCTGATGACGAAACGGAGGTGGCGGCGAGTGTGCTGTGGGGTTGGGGGGTGGCTTTCCATGCACGGGCCATCGTTTATAAAAGCAGATTACACTTGTCGCACATAGAGGAAAAAGCTTCGAGGGCTTTGCAGGCGGCGCGACGTTTCGCTAACTATCTTCTAATACCCTCCACGCTCGTTGTCTATCTCGCGTCCAAATCTACCTAACCATCGATTACATCGGATTACTCCCATGTCAAGGCCCTACTCAGGCCTCCTCCACATCTCTTGATCCAAAACACTCCTCCCTCACATACACACACACACCAACTAATTTCGATTTTTCAAACTCGCCATTTTCCTAATTGATACGCACATCGAATGAATCTACGTCGCCCGGAACCGAAGACAAGAGGATGACAACAGGATTGATGATTTCCTTCCTCCATTTACAGCATTTTGCATTACACATAGCCGCAGAAAAAAAACATTCAAGTTAATATCTATAGTGTCAACATAAATTATTACATAAAATTACTATAATGAGTCAAATCAGGATGAGGAAATGGACAAAATCTTTTCGTTTGATGTAAATTATGTAATTTCAAAAAATTCATGATTTACAAAGAAATTTGCATTAAATTAAGATTATTTGTAGCATTGTAGATTTTAACAGAATTATAGAATTACTTTCTTATTTATAATCTGTTCATTATTATTGCAAAAATAAGTAAATTTAGAGAAAACCAATATGAATTTATATCAATAATCATATTTTGAATATCCTCGATAAATTACTATAATGATAAACATTTTACATAAAAAAAAACAGATAATTACGTTTACAAATCAGGATGAGGAAATGGACAAAATCTTTTCGTTTGATGTATATTATGTAATTTCAAAAAATTCATGATTTACAAAGAAATATTAATTTCATTGGAATAACATTTTTATATTTGCATCATTTTCATGTATATGTAACAAAATTTATCAAATTTGTTCATCCTTAAAATAACAGTAACAACAATACTAATTCTTATTTAATTAGTGAAAATGAATGAATTCAAAATGAAAATTTGAAAATCATAGTACAATTATTGAAAGTTCTCTTAATGTTTTACATCATTAGTCAACAGAGCTAAATATTAATAGTAGAAGGATTGAAATTTCTTAAACTTAAACTATATAGGTAGGTGCAGTGTTTATTAACTTAATAAACCTCTGCATTTAATTAAGATTATTTGTAGCATTGTAGATTTTAACAGAATTATAGAATTACTTTCTTATTTATAATCTGTTCATTATTATTGCAAAACTAAGTAAATTTAGAGAAAACCAATATGAATTTATATCAATAATCATATTTTCAATATCCTCGATAAATTACTATAATGATAAACATCTTATATAAAAAACAGATAATTACGTTTAGAAATCAGGATGAGGAAATGGACAAAATCTTTTCGTTTGATATAAATTATGAAATTTCAAAAAAATTCATGATTTACAAAGAAATATTAATTTCATTGGAATTACATTTTCATATTTGCATCATTTTCATGTATATGTAACAAAATGTATCAAATTTGTTCATCCTAAAAATAACAGTAACAACAGTACTAATTCTTATTTAATTAGTGAAAATTAATGATTTAAAAATGAAAAATTTGAAAATCATTGTAGAATTATTGAAAGTTCTCTTAATGTTTTACATCATTAGTCAACAGAGCTAAATATTAATAGTAGAAGGATGGAAATTTCTTAAACTTAAACTATATAGGTAGGTGCAGTGTTTATTAACTTAATAAACCTCTGCATTTAATTAAGATTATTTGTAGCATTGTAGATTTTAACAGAATTATAGAATTACTTTCTTATTTATAATCTGTTCATTATTATTGCAAAACTAAGTAAATTTAGAGAAAACCAATATGAATTTATATCAATAACCATATTTTCAATATCCTCAATAAATTACTATAATGATATTATATTACTATAATGAAAACATCTCATATAAAAAAAACAGATAATTACGATTAAAAATCAGGATGAGGAAATGGACAAAATCTTTTCGTTTGATATAAATTATGTAATTAAAAAAAAAAAACAGAAATATTAATTTCATTGGAAATACATTTTCATATTTGTATCATTTTCATGTAAATGTAACAAAATGTATCCACTTTGTTCATTCTGAAACTAACAATAACAAAAATACTAATTCTTATTTAATTAGTGAAAATGAATGAATTAAAAATGAAAAATTTGAAAATCTTAGTACAATTATTGAAAGTTTTCTTTTGAGAGACAAATTTCTTAAACTTAAACGATATAGGTAGGTGCAGTATTTATTAGCTTAATAAACTTTAATTCAAGTTTTAAGTGTTAATTAAAGTATATGTACAATTAAATATAACTTGATTTCATACTGAATAATGATAAAAGTTACTGTGAACAATGGCCTTGCATCTCCTGGAAAGTTTTCGTAATTCAAGTTTGTCTTTTGTTGTTTTTAATTTTAGGCACGATTTCAGTATCTCATCTATAAGACGACTTCTCCATTTACTCTTGATAAGACTCATGCTTGAACAACATGAACATGTAGAACCGAAAAGGGAAAGAACAGCAAACGCTATCACTTTCAATACTATTCCAGGTGTTAAAAATCATTATATCTTCCTTCTTTTGGCCTTTCAAATCACAAGTGTTCTTTGAGCTAAGTTTACATTTGTTTTTCTCCAATATTTTTTATGTCAGCACAAAGACGTTCAAATTTAGAGCTCTACAATTCTTTGTTTCTTAAATCTAGCAATTGCATTTCAAAATTGTCAATGTCAACATTAATGGGAGAAAATTTTAACAGATTTTTTAGCAACTGTGGAGAAAAGCATTTAAAATTGTTGTTTCTCTTTCAAGCAAAAAGGGATAATTTGTTTTCTAATAAAACAGAGCCGAACTTCAGGAGTCAAAGAGCCGCAGTTTGCCGACCTCTGCATTAAATCAAGATTATTTGAAGCATTGTAGATTTTAACAGAATTATAGAATTAGTTTCTTATTTATAATCTGTTCATTATTATTGCAAAACTAAGTAAATTTCGAGAAAATCAATATGAATTTATGAATGAATTTATCAATAATCATATTTTCATTATCCTCGATATTAATATAGAAAAAGCAATATCAAATAAATATAATGATGTTTGCTTAGTTTTTTTATGTGCTCTTGTTGTGTCCAGTATTGGTGGTATTGTTGTTGGCTCGATGTCAGTCTCGTAATGGTGCTTTAATAAATAATGGGGCTTTGTGGTGAACGCAAGAGAAGAAGGAACAAACAAAAAAAACACAGAAGAATGGACAAGGAAAAGAATGATGAAACGGAAACGTCGAATTAGAATAGGCCTGCGGTGTGAAAAGGACGAGGAGCTCCTCTCTTGATGGCTTTAAAATTACCTGTTACGCGACGGCAGAAGCGGGATCCGACGGACAACGGCGCGAAACTAATCCTCACTTAACATCCACTAAACTTACTTACTTACTTAATAAATAAATCAATTTAAAAACGAAAATCAATATTTTCAAATTATTTTTTTCGATACATCAAAAAATTATTTTTATTGTAATAAATATACCGAATTTCTATACTTTTAGTTAACAAATAAGAACTAGCAAAATATTTATGTTTCATACTGTGGAAATATCAGAATTTACTGATTTATAAAGTAATGGAAAAGAAATGGCGACAAAATAAAGTAGTAACGTTTCTTTTATGACAAGTGCAATAAATCGAGGAAATAATTTGCGAATGTTTCAAAATAAGTAATAAATTTATTTATTTATAATAACTTATTACAAATTTTAATAATTAATTGACTTAAAAAAGATAAATGTTTAACAGAAAGAAATATAGTAAATTGAATAAATAATTTTGTGTAATTACAAGCGATTTAATACTAAAAAAAACAGGAATAAACGAAATAAATAACAGTTCAGTTATGTAATGCGTGTAATCACTGGACCAATTACTGAGTTTTCTAATACTAAACACCCATCAGATTAGAGGTAATTGCATGGCATTAAGCGGTGCGCGGCGTTTAAAGTTTTCTTAAGGGAAAAATCAATTCATGCACACAAACACGCGCATTCGTGAGTGCCATGAATGAAGGAGTTCAACTATGTACATTAAACAAAAGAATGAAGAAAAAAACACAAGGATCAAAGAGTGAGTGAGACGCACGATCTGTAATTTGAGATCGCGGCGTTTTCTGGTTGAAGTTTTTGAAAGCAGTACGAAGACAATTTGTGTTTTTAAAATGATACACACATGTTACTATGAAATTAAAAAAAATGTGTTGTGTGTGTATGTATATATGTATTTGAGGCACACACATGCCCACACACGGAATACGTAGAGTTAGGTTTATTGCTTTCTTTCTGTATCCGCTTTTAGTGTAAATTGTAAAACCACTTGTTGTGGGTTATAAATTTTGTATGTGTGCATGTAAAAGTACGTATACAAGTTATTTATAAAATGCTTAGTTTATGTACTTTTATCAATTTTTACATAATTTTATAAAAATATCTTAATTAAAGTAATTATCTAAACTAATTGCTTCCTTTTGTGATTTATTGTTTTAAAAAAATGTGTATTTATTGAATTAAATCGAAATTATTAATAAGAAGTTTCATTTTATGTACTTTTTACCATTATACAAAATACAAAAAAAAATCTACTTATTACTTTCAAATACTTTAGTTAATATAATTAGTATATAGATTACATTTCATGAGTATTATTGATTTTTTATGATGATTCTTAATTTTTAACCAAATTATGAATCAAACATTTTATTTTTATTGTGAAAAAAAGTAAAGAAAATTTAATTTTTTCTTAATTATTTTTTATCAATATTTCATTAAAAATTTGGATTTTTTGAATTAAATCCAAATTATTAATAAAAAGTTTCATTTTATGTACTTTTACCATTATATAAAATACAAAAAAAAATGTTTGTAAGAAATTTCTAATTATTACTTTCAAATACTTTTTAGTTAATATAATTAGTATATAGATTACATTTCATGAGTATTATTGATTTTTCATGATGATTCTTAATTTTTAACCAAATTATGAATTAAACATTTTATATTATTATGAAAAAAAGGTAAAGAAAATTAAACTTTTTCTAAATTATTTTTTTATCAATATTTCATTAAAAATGTGGATTTTTTAAATTAAATCCAAATTATTAATAAGAAGTTTTATTTTATGTACTTTTTACCATTATACAAAACACAAAAAATTTTTTGTAAGAATTTTCTAATTATTACTTTAAAATAATATTTCATTAAAAATGTGAATTTTTTACAATTTAAATACATTTTTTTTTTTGTAAGAATCTTCTGATTATTATTTTCAAATACTTTAGTTAATATCATTAATATATAGATTATATACATTATTTTATGAGTTTTATTGATAATTCTGATGTTTCATCCAAATTTTGAATCATACATTTCATTTTATTGTGGAAAATAAAATTTTGTTAAAATTATTTTTCTCAATGTTTTATTAAAATTTTATATAAAAATCACATAAACATTTCATAAAAAATTGTACAAATATAAAATAGTGTTTATATTCATTTGAATACATTTACTTTCAAACATAAAACTAGTACAAAATGTTGAATTGTAAAAATTTCATTCATTATTTACACATTTATATAACTTTAACAGAAACATGAAGGCATTCGTTTTATATTTTGATCAATTTGTTGTAAAAAAAACAATGTTACTTCTCGTAATGAATTATTTCGAATAATTTCTAATAGATGTTAAATTTTTTGAAATTAAATTATTTCTTCTTGTAAATTATTCATTTGAATAATGAATTATTTAGAAAAACTACATAAATTTGTTAGTTATATAATGTTAAATGTAGATATATACAATAGCGTTGAAATAACGAATTGTAAACGCTTGATTTATTATATTAATCAATTAGAATGTATAAACAATTTCTGTACTTTTATCAAGAAATATGAACAGAACACAAACAACTGCGTTATTTTTTCTTACAATTTGATGAATTTATTGTTATATACAATGATTGCTTCTCGTAATGAATTATTTAGATGTGTATTACGATGGAAAAATGTAGATTTATTCAATGGAGTACAGATGATGAATCGATTAGAGATGTACATGGAATTGAGATGATGTACAGTGAAACATCCGAAAGTGATAAATAAATGTAGTGGCAAGCGGAGAGGAGACATCATTAAGATGCATCTTCGGAGCGGAGAACGGAAGATCGCTGTTGGCGTTATGGATAATTCTGTTTGGATGCTTCTGCTTTCTGTTGCATGCATGCACGCATGCAACTTCAGCTTCTGGCGGAGAGCGCGTTAACATTAAATATCAATATAATATATACGTGACACAAATGACAACCATGAACTTTAAGTACTTATAATAAAATGTTGTTGACTTCTGTGTAAAAGGCCTGCAGGCACTCGCCGTATGTTATAATGACACATTTCCTGGCTTCAGTTTCGTAATTACTATTAGTGCCTCCTTTTACAAGGAATACGAATATTTATGTATATATATATACACACAAACAGCGTGTCTCATTGTAAGATGTTGATGAAACTAAAAATCCACGCTTTACTAAATCTATTCACAATTTCTTTTTTCAAATTACAATTGGCGACATCTCTATTTCGACGAATTGTTTCGGGGACGGCGGATCCGAGAAGTTCGTTCTTTAATTGTTGTTTTGTTATTTATGGGCTTTTGGAAATTGGCTGAGACGTTTTCTCGGTACTTGCGGGCAATGATAATTAAAGTTTTACAAC
Organism: Nicrophorus vespilloides; assembly: GCF_001412225.1. NCBI lineage: Eukaryota > Metazoa > Arthropoda > Insecta > Coleoptera > Silphidae > Nicrophorus > Nicrophorus vespilloides. Next base: position 35,757 of record NW_017096645.1, read on the forward strand.
TGATACGAGCGATTCCTATATGCTGAGCTAGCAAATACTTTGCGAGAAACGTTTCCTCTCCGCACAATTATTCAACAACTATAAAATATATTACTTTACATAACATTCTATTCAGTTATTTCTTTAACAAATTGATAATTTTACGATTGATTATTTTAGATTCAAAATTTCATTTTGATGTCAAGAGTTATTAGAGAAAATAATTCATAAATTTCAAATTATAGATATTATTATGAAAATGTATAGGCCACATGATTCATTTATCAAAATTTGTTAATGAAAATTGAACCAATAAATAAATAGTGAGAGGATAAAGTAATAACACTTCTTTTATGACACTTTATATTTTCTTAGTTCGCACATTTATGTTGGATTATCCTAATAAGTTGAGTTAACTCAATCTTAGGTCAGTTTTTGTTTCATGTACAAATTGTAAATCAAACATTTTATTTTATTCTGAAAAAAAGGTAAAGAAAATTATTTTTATCAATATTTCATTAAAAATGTAGATTTTTTTTAATTAAATCCAAATTATTAATAAGAAATTTCATTTTATGTACTTTTTACCATTTTTTTTTACAAAATACTAAAAAAATGTTTTATAAGAATCTTCTGATTATTATTTTCAAATACTTTAGTTAATATCATTAATATATAGATTATATACGATGTTTTCTCATTTTATATTTTCTTACTTCGCACATTTGGATTATCAATAAGTTGGATTATCCTAATAAGTTGTGTTAACTTTATCTTAGGTCAGTTTTAGTTTCATGTACAAATTGTAAATCAAACATTTTATTTTATTCTGAAAAAAGGCAAAGAAAATTATTTTTATCAATATATCATTAAAAATGTGGATTTTTGTAATTAAATCCAAATTATTAATAAGAAATTTCATTTTATGTACTTTTTACCATTTTTTTTTTTACAAAATATTAAAAAAATGTTTTATAAGAATCTTCTGATTATTATTTTCAAATACTTTAGTTAATATCATTAATATATAGATTATCCTAATAAGTTGTGTTAACTTAATCTTAGGTCAGTTTTAGTTTCATGTACAAATTGTGAATCAAACATTTTATTTTATTCTGAAAAAAGGCAAAGAAAATTATTTTTATAAATAAATCATTAAAAATGTGGATTTTTTTAATTAAATCCAAATTATTAATAAGAAATTTGATTTTATGTACTTTTTACCATTTTTTTTACAAAGAACAAAAAAATGTTTTTTTAGAATCTTCTGATTATTATTTTCAAATACTTTATTTAATATCAATAATATATAGATTATCCTAATAAGTTGTGTTAACTTAATCTTAGGTCAGTTTTTGTTTCATGTACAAATTGTGAATCAACCATTTTATTTTATTCTGAAAAAAGGCAAAGAAAATTATTTTTATCAATATATCATTAAAAATGTGGATTTTTTTAATTAAATCCAAATTATTAATAAGAAATTTCATTTTATGTACTTTTTACCATTTTTTTTTAACAAAATACTAAAAAAATGTTTTGTAAGAATCTTCTGATTATTATTTTCAAATACTTTAGTTAATATTATTAATATATTCTCATTTTATATTGTCTTAGTTCGTACATTTCTGTTGGATTATCAATAAGTTGGATTATCCTAATAAGTTGAGTTAACTTAATCCTAGTTCAGTTTTACTTTCATGTAAATTCATTCATAATTGTGTCGTGTATAGTTATTGAGAAAATTGATGATTTGTGAAGACACAAGATTTTCTGAGGCTTAAGAAAACGTTATGAACTTTGACCGCAAATTACAGTTAAAAAAATTGATAATTTGTGAAGATTTTTAGAAAATATCTGTTTATTTATAGGTATATCTGTAGGTTTATTGTAATGATGTCTGAGAAATAGTTAACCGGTAGTTTACAAGTGGGGAAATTAATAAGTACGTACGACTTTTATACGAGAGTCCACAGGTGAGACCAATTGTAGGAAATACCTCATAATCGTCGCCCCTCATTATCCAATCTTATTATCGTTAAGGTGTCAGCCGTGGAATGGAATCAATTTGGATCCAAGACGTTCTCAAACCTGGAGGGTTTGAGACCGGTAATGACGATCGGAACGCCCCCGTCGCACCGTTTAACCCCATCCTCATCCTGTACACCCACCCTACGTTAATGGGCTTTTGATGGAGGAGACACACATCCTCCGGCACCCTCAATAACAAAAAAAAACGCGTCCCCTATGAAAAAAAATATTTTTTTTAAAGAAAAGTGTCTTCGCGTTATGTGAAAGAGCGTTAAAGTACAATGTAAAGGGTGAGGAAAGTGACTCCAATTAAACACCATATCCTTTACCAAACTAGATTGTCGTACGCTGTTATTACCTCGCCTCCTTCACGGTTTCCCATGCTACGGGAATCCTATAATTTTCCCTCTTTTCCTCTCTTTAACGAGCCCGAGCTCGAAATCCGCAAATTAATACTCTGTTTTATGCTCATTACTTGCTTTAAACACAATTACATATATGTTTCAAGAAGTCACTTAACTCTATAATCCAATTTATACTGAGAAAACAATCCGTTCATCAACAGAAATGTGTGAATTTCAATTGTCATAAATGAAACGTTATTACTTTGTTATTTCGCCAACTATTTCATTTAAATTATTTATCCAACCTAACATTACATAATTTGACCAAACTTATTTGAAATCAACTGACAGCAAATATAACCTGACCTAACCTAAGTTAATCAAAAAAAAAGTTAAACATAATATTTTGTATAGTAGACAATGAATATTTTAGTTTAGACATTAAAATTATCTAGTTTTCAAATTTACAAATTAATAACCTAACATCACTTAACCTAACTTTATTTAATATGACATAACTTATTTGAAAACGGCTAAAAACAAAAATTACATAATTTACAATATCTTGACTTAACCTAAATTAATATAAGTAAATATAATTTAAAAAAAAAATACATAAAAAAGCACAGTTTACAGATCCAACAATAAATTGTTTAGTTCATACATAAATTCTATCTAATATAATTAACAATAATCTAACCTAATTTTCCAAATTTACAAAAAAAAAAAATACGTAAATTCCTAAATTTTCAACCGAACTAGATATTAACTAATTTGACATAACCTATGTGAAATCAACCATAGCCTAATTTAAGGTAACCTGACCTAATCTAATTTAATAAAAAATCTGTTTAATATTTTAGTTTAGACATTAAAATTATCTAGTTTTCAAATTTACAAATTAATAACCTAACATCACTTAACCTAACTTTATTTAATATGACATAACTTATTTGAAAACGGCTAAAAACAAAAATTACATAATTTACAATATCTTGACTTAACCTAAATTAATATAAGTAAATATAATTTTAAAAAAAATATATGAAAAGGCACAGTTTACATATTAAACAATAAATAGTTTAGTTCATACATATATTCTATCTAATATAATCCATAATAATCTAACCTAATTTTCCAAATTTGAAAAAATAAATAAAATACGTAAATTCCTAAATTTTTAACCTAACTAGATATTAACTAATTTGACATAACCTATGTGAAATCAACCATAGCCTAATTTAAGGTAACCTGACCTAACCTAAGTTAATAAACAAAAGTTAAACAGAATATTTTAGTTTAGACATTAAAATTATTTAGTTTTCAAATTTACAAATAAATAATATACGTCTTCTTCTAATATAACCAAACCTATTAACCTAACATTATTTAATTTGACATAGTTTATTTGAAAACGGCTAAAAACAATAAGTACATAATTAACAATATCTTGACTTAACCTAAATTAATATAAGCAAATATAATTTTAAAAAAAAATACATAAAAAAGCACAGTTTACATATCCAACAATAAATTGTTTAGTTCATACATAAATTATATCTAATATAATTAACAATAATGTAACCTAGTTTTCCAAATTTACAAAAAAAAAGGAAATACGTAAAAATTAAATTACGTATTAACTAATTTGACAAAACCTATTGTGAAATCAACCATAACCTAATTTAAGGTAACCTGACCTAACCTAAGATAATCTAACCTAAACTTTATAGAAAAAAAGCATCTGATTTACATGAAAGCGAATGAATCAATTAGTTTATAAATGAATTTTATATAAATGTGGGAAATTTGAAGATTATTGAATTTTGTCGTAATGTTCCAGCAAAAAGCGTCTTAACCTAACTAGATATTAACTAATTTGACATAACCTAATGTTAAATCAACCATAACCTAATTTAAGGTAACCTGACCTAACCTAAGATAATCTAACCTAAACTTAATAGAAAAAAAAAGCATCTGATTTACATGAAAGCGAATGAATCGATTAGTTTATAAATGAATTTTATATAAATGTGGGAAATTTGAAGATTATTGAATTTTGTCGTACTGTTCTAGCGAAAAGCGTCTTAACCTAACTAGATATTATCTAATTTGACATAACCTAATGTTAAATCAACCATAACCTAATTTAAGGTAACCTGACCTAACCTAAGATAATCTAACCTAAATTTTATAGAAAAAAAAAGCATTTGATATATATGAAACCCAATGAATCGATTAGTTTATAAATGAATTTTAAATAAATGTGGGAAATTTGAAGATAATTGAATTTTGTCGTACTGTTCCAGCGAAAAGCGTCTTAACCTAACTAGATATTAACTAATTTGACATAACCTAATGTGAAATCAACCATAAGCTAATTTAAGGTAACCTGACCTAATCTAACCTAAACTTAATAGAAAACAAAAAGCATCTGATTTACAAGAAAGCGAACGAATCGATTAGTTTATAAATGAATTTTATATAAATGTGGGAAATTTGTGGAAGATTATTGAATTTTGTCGCACTGTTCCAGCGAAAAGCGTCAAGGATAATTCCGAGCGGGCAGAATCCTCCCCGGCTCGATACTAGATTCCGCCGTTCGCTTCTAAGTTTGTATGTACGTGTATGTGTGCGTGAGTGTGTGAGTGAATGTGTGTGTGTGTGCGAGGGTAGTTTTTGTGGGGCACTTTTTGCCCCGTTCGCTTGTCGGATCCACAGTTAGCTAGTTTGTCATTCCTCTGGCACCAACGTGCCTTGCCCCAAAACCGCCATCGCATCCCAACCATCCACATACACACACATGCACACGTATACGTATACAACACATGCATACTACCACCACCACCAGCCACCCACGAAACACCCACCCACGCAAAATTATATTTCAACCCGCAATTCCACCCCCTAAAGACCTCCCGTCGACCGCCTCCGCCACCCTCCTTCGCAACCCAGTTCACTCTGTTGCTGTTGTTGTGCAGCCTTTGCGTTGTTGTTTCAGCTCCGTTCAGTTGTTTCTTTTTTTCTCTCTCTCTCTCTCTCTCGTGCTCTTGTCAAAGCAATCCATGGAAATTAAGTTTCATTAATTCATTTCTCTCCCCTCTTTACTTCAAAAACATATTAATAATAAAAAAAATATTTAAATCATTGTATTGAAACTTTGATTCATTAATTAGTCTTAATTACAGTATTGTCAAATGAAACAGAGATAGTTTTTATCATTTACAATTTAAAGACACAAATGTTGAAGAATTATCTGAAGAAAAACTGTTTAATTTTATAATAATGAATTGATAT
>NW_017096645.1:41431-88922 GCF_001412225.1 Nicrophorus vespilloides
TAATTTTTATCATTTACAATTTAAAGACACAAATGTTGAAGTATTATCTGAAGAAAGAAATGTTTAATTTTATAATAATGAATTGTTATGAGAAATGGAACTGTGAATGTGAACAGGAATTTGGATGTATTTTTCCTGAAAACAATTTGCATGTTGGGTTCGGATTTATCGTGATTTATCCGACCTTTTGTAATAAAGGGGTTTAATTAGTCTTAATTACAGTATTGTCAAATGAAACAGAGATAATTTTTATCATTTACAATTTAAAGACACAAATGTTGAAGAATTNNTTTGCATGTTGGGTTCGGATTTATCGTGATTTATCCGACCTTATGTAATAAAGGGGGAAATAGTGGATCTATCTATCTATTAGGGATTATTAGTCGGGCCACGTAAGGGATGAAATATCGGGGATGGAGCGCACTTAGCGTCCTAAATACAATAACTAACCGATACAGGATGGAGATATCGGAAGCAATATTAAATACTTTCGTTCATGCAAGAATTATAGCCTTGTTCGTAGATAAGTCAAAGGCTCTAATCTTTGAACCATTGTAGGTGTGATTAGAATATTTTCGTTAATTTAATAGCATTAAAATGTTGATGTTTGATTCACGAAGAGTATAAGCTTATGGTTTCAATGAATGGAATTTATCGTTTCATCTTCTCCCCTTTTCCAGAAAGCCAATCGAAACGCTTTTTCCAGCTCGTCTCTCTCCCTTTACTTTTTTTTACCCGCTATATTCATTATTGTTAATTAAGGGATGCGGAGGAGAGTGGAAAGAAGAGGAGGATGCTGAGGAGATTAAATTCAATTCCTCTGTGGACCGGGCGATTAAGCATCAAGTTTTGGCGTGTCGAACAAAACCCTAAACACTCATTAGCGCCGCACAGTCGAAATCCATGCAAAACACACGGCCAAAACTAAGTCGAGTGAATTATTAAGTTGGGCATAAGAGTATTAGTTAGGTCGCGGCAGAAGGAGCGTAGCGTGCTGTGTTTTGAGGGAGGATGGGGGTGGAGGTAAGAGGGAGGTTGTGGGCCACTTCATAATGGCATAAGCGGACGTCGCGAGCAGCCACAGCCGAGTTTGATAAATGATGGATTTTCTCAAGTTCCTTTCGTCGGAGGAACGAGGATGGACCGGAGGAAAATAGTTGTTTGAACGTCCATCCCCATCCGCAAATCCTCCCTCTTCGCTTATATTAACTTAACACTTCTAAAGCGGTGGTTGTCTGCAACGCATCAACTCACCCCTTTAAAGACAACTTATCCAATTTTAAGAAAGCCAAAGCCTCAGACGTCCAAAAGTCTACCACCGCGTTCTTCGAAATAAGTGTACAGAAGTTTTGAAGATCCCGACAAAACCAATATTTCATCTTCAAGACAATCTACAATTAAATAGCTTTTGAAAAATTGTTAAATTTCAACAATTGATTTTTCAAAATTTTTTAAAAATAAAATTCAATTTTTCCATTTTACTAATTTCTTAATAACAACTTCAAAGTAGACCAAATCCAAATTATTACGTCATTTTCTTACTAATAATAATAATTTAAAAAAAATAACTTTATAAATTAGAAAGTTTTCATTAGAAATTACCATTTTCTTTGTATTAATTTATTGACTAGTTTATTCAATTTCTTTAATATTTGATCTTTATGGAAAAAATCCAAATTATTACGACTTTTACACAAGAATATGTACTAATAATTATTATTGATGCTATTAGAAGTTTCAGTAAACTGTAATCAAATCTTGAGTATTCTATTCATTTTTTTGTGGTTCTTTGCTCTTCATGAACAAAAATCGAAATTATTCAGACGTTTTTTTTTTTGTTATAGACATTCTTACTACTAATAATCCTTCAAAAAAAAAGTAAATAAAAAAAATCAATTTTTCCATTTTACTAATTTTTTAATAACAACTTCAAAGTAGACCAAATCCAAATTATTAGGTAATTTTCTTATTAATAATAATTTTAAAACAAAACTTTATAAATTTGAAAGTTTTCATTAGAATTTACGTTTTTTTTTTGTATTAATTTATTGACTAGTTTATTCAATTTCTTTAATATTTGATCTTTATCGAAAAAAATCCAAATTATTACGACGTTTACACAAAAATATGTACTAATAATTATTATTGATGCTATTAGAAGTTTCAGTAAACTGTAATCAAATCTTGAGTATTCTATTCATTTTTTGTAGTTCTTTGCTCTTCATGAACAAAAATCGAAATTTTTCAGACGTTGTTTTTTTTGTTATAAACATTCTTACTACTAATAATCCTTCAAAAAAAAGTAAATAAAAAAAATCAATTTTTCCATTTTACTAATTTTTTAATAACAACTTCAAAGTAGACCAAATCCAAATTATTAGGTAATTTTCTTATTAATGATAATTGTAAAACAAAACTTTATAAATTTGAAAGTTTTCATTAAAATTTACCTTTTTTTTTGTATTAATTTATTTACTAGTTTATTCAATTTTTTTAATATTTGATCTTTATGGAAAAAATCCAAATTATTACGACTTTTACACAAGAATATGTACTAATAATTATTATTGATGCTATTAGAAGGTTCAGTAAACTGTAATCAAATCTTGAGTATTCTATTCATTTGTTGTAATTCTTTGCTCTTCATGAACAAAAATCGAAATTTTTCAGACGTTGTTTTTTTTGTTATAAACATTCTTACTACTAATAATCATTCAAAAAAAAGTAAATAAAAAAAATCAATTTTTCCATTTTACTAATTTTTTATAATAACAACTTCAAAGTAGACCAAATCCAAATTATTAGGTCAATTTTCTTATTAATAATAATTGTAAAACGAAACTTTATAAATTTGAAAGTTTTCATTAGAATTTACCTTTTTTTTTTGTATTAATTTATTGACTAGTTTATTCAATTTTTTTAATATTTGATCTTTATCGAAAAAAATCCAAATTATTACGACGTTTACACAAAAATATGTACTAATAATTATTATTCATGCTATTAGAAGTTTTAGTAAACTGTAATCAAATCTTGAGTATTCTATTAATTTGTTGTAGTTCTTTGCTCTTCATGAACAAAAATCGAAATTATTCAGACGTTTTTTTTTGTTATAAATATTCTTACTACTAATAATCCTTCAAAAAAAAAGTAAATAAAAAAATTCAATTTTTCCATTTTACTAATTTTTTAATAACAACTTCAAAGTAGACCAAATCCAAATTATTAGGTAATTTTCTTATTAATAATAATTGTAAAACAAAACTTTATAAATTTGAAAGTTTTCATTAGAATTTACCTTTTTTTTTGTATTAATTTATTGATTAGTTTATTCAATTTTTTTAATATTTGATCTTTATGGAAAAAATCCAAATTATTACGACTTTTACACAAGAATATGTACTAATAATTATTATTGAAGCTATTAGAAGTGTTAGTAATTTGTAATCAAATCTTGAGTATTCTATTCATTTTTTGTAGATCTTTGCTTTTCATGAACAAAAATCGAAATTATTATTCGTATATACGTTTTTTTTATAAACATTCTTACTACTAATAATTCTTCAAAAAAAAAGTAAATAAAGATGTTATTAGATGTTATTACAAGCAGTTAGAATAGCAAAATTTCTAACCTAAGGATGGAGACTCATTGAATAGTCGGAATGTGCGTAGAGGCTCGTGTATGAAGTAATTAAAACGGAATGAAGAAACGACGAAGAAATAAAAATTCATACGCATCTCGCTCTGCTCCTTTTACCACCGCCGGACAACGACTTGTAGTACGTCTTTTTCGTCGTTCTCATCATCATCTCTTTATTACTTCCTTGAAGTGCTTTATACTCTCTTTTTTTTTGTTGCAAAAAGGACGAAAAATGAGAAACAAAACAAAATAAAATCGTCGCGTGCGGCCGTGGACGATATTATTGAAACTCATTATTTCTTTCTTTTGCATTTTGTTTTTTTTTGCCATTGTACAACTCGTGCCAAACCACCAAATCGAACGATTACTATGCCGAGGTGCGCTATGACCGGCGCGTCAATAACGACCGATCCGCAAAAATCCAATGCAAACGCATGGAAAAACGATCTTTGTATTCGCTGCACTCGACCACCAATAAAAATCCCATTGCAATTAATCCTGTTTCCTTTTTTTCCTCTTTCACTTTAGTTTCAATCTTCAGTTACTTCCATCATATAAAAATAACTCCGGTATTTCAATCAAAGATTTCTTTTCTAATATCTATGTAGGATTTATTATGTTGTAACGAACTAAAAGGTTAGGTTAAATAAGGCTATGTATTATCAGGTTATCATGATAATTACTGAAATTTATTAGTTTTTTTTTTTGTTTTCAATTTTTCACTTGTTGCTGCTGATAATATTTAAAATATTTACTAAACTTTAAGTTGCGTGTTTATCTACACTTAAACTTAGTTTTTTCGATGCGTATTTATCAAGTTGTACTGTAAAATGAAGCAATTTATCGTGTAATTTGATGTAGAGAGAGAGAGAGAGAGCGGAGCAAAGGAAATAATGATATTAAACAATGGAATGGAATTTCTCATACACTACATTGAGTCTTCTCCCGCTCATCGTATACATCAGCACATCTACTCTACCCAAAAGTCTTCGAACGCCGCCAACTCGCTAAGTGGTTTAATGTCTTTGAAGCTTTAATGTTCCATGCCGAAATTTGAAACAATTGCGAACGGGTCTCTTTCCTTTCCTTTTTTTTTCCATACGTGTTTCTATCCTTCATTTTTCTCTTTCTCTCTCTCCTTTTTATCCTTGCTTTTGGTCTTCTTAACGCGCGATCATTATCCCCTCGGGCCCATCGCTGCCAGTTACGTAATCCGGTTGCGTTTCGGTTACGGACGTTTAGCGGAGCGTTAAAATGTCCTGCCGGAAAATTCTCAAATCCTTCCACCCTCTTCCCCTTCTTTTTTTTGGCTAAATATTTGTCTATACAAAGCTTGCATACGAAATGAAAAAGGGGTGAAACGTTGACCAACGCATCCTATTTGCACAGTGCACGAAACGTGCTTAGATTTAGATATTAAGATGACCCAAAGATAATGTTTCTTCTCTTGTGGTTAAATTTGTCGTTAAAATTAATGATCTTTAACAATTAGAAATATTTCGTGTTAATGAACTTATTTCACATATATTTTATATAATTTCATTAATTTCTGCAAAATTCCAAAAAAAATCTATGAATTTGAGTTCTGTGATTATAAATGCGACTAATTAAGTGTTATCTTGTGTTCTTGTATGCACCCTAAGCGTATCGCTTTGTGTTCCGGCTTTTCTTTCGGTTTGAGGGGTGAAGTGCGGGGGTTCGGTCGGATGTAGTTGGATGAGGATGAAGAGCAGGAGGCGGTGATCAATATTGGTTTTAATAAATTGGCTTTGAGAGGGCGCTCGGCCTCCGGTTATTAGTCAAAGAGGGAAAAGCGTATTTGAACAAGGAGAGCCAGGGGGGGTTGGTGATCTGCAGTCCGAGCGAAAAAAAGAACTGACAAATGACACCATTAGGGAACATTTAAGTTAATACCTTATACCCAGTTGTCGCCACTCGCGCCGCTCTCCTCTTTTTAAGCCTGACTAATTCAGACACATACACATTCGCAGACAAACAGACAGAAACCGAATCGCGTAAATCCCCGTGTTTGCGTCCAAAAATCCATCAAAAAAGAATACCAAAAAAAAATAAAAAACGTTGTTGGTAAAAATCATTATTTCCTTGTTTATCCTTGAAATCCTATATTGATTTACCTTTAGTTTTATTCTAACAGATACAAGTGAAAAACTAAACCATAAATTTAGAACTTTCAAGCATGCTTTGAAATATAGAAAATATGAATTAAGTCATAGTATACTGACCTGTGGAACTCCTGAAACTATCCAGTTTCACCATCTTCTAAATTTGGTAGAAAGTCTCTAAAACTTAACTTTGATATAATACTAGATGTTTATACTTCGAGTCTCAGCTTTCTTTGTAATATTTACATATTATATATTAGATCCAAGAATACTTGTAGAACTCCTAAAAAAATGAGTAAAGTTTAGTTTAATTTGATTAAAGATCTTTTATAACTAAAATTTAGATGAAAGAATATTTGTTATAAATCTTCTACGTTTTTGGTATTTCAAATCGTTGCAATTCTTAACTGTAGTAAAATTTCCATGTTCATGTGTTTATAATCATAATTTCAATTGTAATTCCCATAGGTTTCTAAAATCTGATTGATATTAACTTGTTACAGAAATGTTTATATAACATGAAAATTATTAAGTTGTAATTTTAATTATTTTTTTTCAAACTGTTTATTGATGGTAGCTTGTGGTTTGGGCTGTGTGTATATATAGTTGGAAAGAGGTGCTTAACATCGGTAGGTCGAGGACTGCTTGATGAATCATTTGTAGCATGCAAGGAAGGAGCAGGCAGCAGCGAGCGAGCGAAGTGAAGTGAAGTAGTCGCGTTGTTCCCAGGAGCGCCTTTCAATTTGCCGGTCGGTCAGGATGCGTCGTCCAAGTAATGCGAGCGTGTGTAAACCTTTAATGACCTTCTTAAGATGGGATAGTAAAATGAGCGGCATTTAATGTTGCTGCTGCTGCTGCTGCGCCCCAGGTATAATTAGCGACGCCCCGGGTCTTCTATCCCGTTCCTCATTTCCCAGTGGCAGTGGCGCTGCAAACATCATCCCTCCAGCAAAGAACAAAAAATATGTATATGGAAGGAAGACCTATAAGGTAATTGAATCCTCGCGAGATGCGACCATCCGAAGAGTCATCATCGGAGAGAGAGGCGTTTTCACAGGATTAATAAGATAATAAACCGCGCGACGAATCGATCGGCGTGCCGCTACTGCCGTTGTTGTTGTTGTTGCTTCGGTTGTTGTTGTCATCCTTCTCTGCTCGTAGTCTGTACTACACTCACTGTACAATTCTGTAATAATAAACGCTTTATCATTTCTTTTATGGTGAGAGATCGATTAGATTAGATTTAAATATTATACCGAGCAGTGTTGCTAATTCATCCTATCCGATATCCATCCTATCCGGCTCGGACGGACTGTTCTCTTCCCATAATACAATTCGTGACCGAGACAATTTCACATTACCGCACTCTCCTCCATCGGTCTTCATTCAATCCGACCTCCTTCATCTTCGTCCGCCTCGGAAAGGTTCCTTTGATCCATCCATGCCTTCAATACACACCAAACCCAATACATAACAAAACGATCTGCAAATAACAATAACTAATTATATATATATATATATCTTATCACAACATTTAATTTAATTTGAAAAATTTTGATATTACTTAATTTTTCAATATTGTTTATAATTATATTTGCATATAATAATTATGTGGATGCATACATAATTAGTGTTATTATAGAAGTAATTATGATCATTAAAGATTCTGATATATTTTTCTAATTTTCTAATTTGAAAGCGTAAAATAAATTATACTAAAACTATAAACATAAATCACTGAGTAAAAGAAAGTAATAAGAAATTATGAATGGAAATAAAAATGTTTGAGACAACAAACCAGAAGTAGATGTTGGAATTCTTTAGGTTTGTAATAAATCAAATAAAAAATGGAAATATAGAATATTTGTGGGGATTTTGTATTAACTTGAACTGTTTGTCTATATGATTCATATTTGAGACTATAAAACGAAGAAGAATGTTGAAAGCTTTTGGAATTTGTAAAAAATTAATGAAAATATAGAACATTTGTGTACAAAGCATTTGGAAAAAGGTATTTGTAATAAAATAATTCGACTGTCCAATATGGAATAAAAATGTAGAATATTTGTGGGAATTTTGTAGCAACAAAAAATTGGCTATAAGATTCATATTTGAAGCTACAAAACAAAAAGGGATGTTGAAAGTATTTGGAAAAATGAATTTGCAATAAATGAATTAGTTTATCAAATAAAGAATGGAAATATAGAATACTTATAGCAATTTTGTACTAACTTTAACTGTTTGCCTATAGGATTTATATTTGAGACTATAAAACGAAGAAGAAAGCTTTTGTAATTTGTAATAAATTAATGAAAATATAGAACATTTGTGTGGATTTTGTAGTAACTGAATCTTTGTGTATAGGATTCATAATTGAGGCTACGAAACAAAGAGATATGTTGAAAATATTTATAAAAAGAAATTAGTAATACATTAGTCTATCAAATGTTGAATATAAAACGAAGAAGAATGTTGAAATCTTTTGGAATTTGTAAAAAAGTAATGAAAATATAAAATATTTGTGTACAAAGCATTTGGAAAAAGGTATTTGTAATAAAAGAATTCGACTATCCAATAAGGAATGTAAATATAGATTATTTGTGGGAATTTGTAATAACAGAAAGTTGGCTGAAAGATTTATATTTGAAGCTACAAAACGATGAAGGATGTTGAAAGTATTTGGAAAAATGAATTTGCAATAAATGAATTAGTTTATTAAATAAAGAATGAAAATATAGAATACTTATTTTGTAGCAACTTTAACTGTTTGCCTGTAGGATTCATATTTGAAACAAAGAAGAATGTTGAAAGCTTTTGGAATTTGTAATAAATTAATGAAAATATAGAACATTTGTGTGGATTTTGTAGTAACTGAATCTTTGTGTATAGGATTCATAATTGAGGCTACAAAACGAAGAGATATGTTGAAAGCATTTAGAAAAAGAAATTGCTAATACATTAGTCTATCAAATATTGAATAGAAATATAAAATATTTCTGGTTATTTTGTAGTAACTAAAACTTTGGGTATGGAATTCATATTTGAGACTACAAAATGAATAGGGATGTTAAAAGTATTTTGTAGTAACTTTCAGTGTTGGTTATAAGATTCATATTCGAGACTATAAAACGAAGAGTGATGTTGAAAGCATTTGGAAAAAAAAATTTGTAATACATTTATTAGTCTATCAAATATTGAATAGAAATATAGAATATTTGTGGTTATTTTATAGTAACTAAAAATTTGGCTGTGGAATTCATATTTGAAACTACAAAACGATGAGATTCATATTTGAGACTATAAAACGAAGAGTGATGTTGAAAGCTTTTGGAATTTGTAATAAATTAATGAAAATATAGAACATTTGTGGGAATTTTGTTGTAACTGAATCTTTGTGTATAGGATTCATAATTGAGGCTACGAAACGAAGAGATATGTTGAAAGCATTTAGAAAAAGAAATTGGTAATACATTAGTCTATCAAATATTGAATAGAAATATAGAATAGTTGCGGTTATTTCATAGTAACTAAAAGTTTGGCTGTGGAATTCATATTTGAAACTACAAAACGATGAGATTCATATTTGAAACTATAAAATGAAGAGTGATGTTGAAAGCTTTTGGAATTTGTAATAAATTAATGAAAATATAGAACATTTGTGGGGATTTTGTAGTAACTGAATCTTTGTGTATAGGATTCATAATTGAGGCTACAAAACGAAGAGATATGTTGAAAGCATTTAGAAAAAGAAATTGGTAATATATTAGTCTATCAAATATTGAATAGAAATATAAAATATTTCTGGTTATTTTGTAGTAACTAAAACTTTGGGTATGGAATTCATATTTGAGACTACAAAATGAAGAGGGATGTTGAAAGGATTTTGTAGTAACTTTCAGTGTTGGTTATAAGATTCATATTCGAGACTATAAAACGAAGAGTGATGTTGAAAGCATTTAGAAAAAGAAATTTGTAATACATTTATTAGTCTATCAAATATTGAATAGAAATATAGAATATTTGTGATTATTTTACAGTAACTAAAAGTTTGGCTGTGGAATTCATATTTGAAACTACAAAACGATGAGATTCATATTTGAGACTATAAAACGAAGAGTGATGTTGAAAGCTTTTGGAATTTGTAATAAATTAATGAAAATATAGAACATTTGTGGGGATTTTGTAGTAACTGGATATTTGAGTATAGGATTCATAATTGAGGCTACAAAACGAAGAGATATGTTGAAAGCATTTAGAAAAAGAAATTGGTAATACATTAGTCTATCAAATATTGAATAGAAATATAAAATATTTCTGGTTATTTTGTAGTAACTAAAACTTTGGGTATGGAATTCATATTTGAGACTACAAAATGAAGAGGGATGTTGAAATGATTTTGTAGTAACTTTCAGTGTTGGTTATAAGATTCATATTTGAGACTACAAAACTATGAGGGATGATGGAAAAAGGAATTTGTAATACATTTATTAGTCTATCAAATATTGAATAGAAATATAGAATATTTGCGGTTATTTTATAGTAACTAAAAGTTTGGCTATGGAATTCATATTTGAAACTACAAAACGAAGAGAGATGATGAAAGGATTTTGTAGTAACTTTCAGTGTTGGTTATAAGATTAATATTTGAGACTATAAAACGAAGAGGGATGTTGGAAAAAGGAATTTGTAATAAATTAATTAGATTGAATTTGTTGAATTGCCCTTTGTGCGTGGGCATGTGTGTGTGTGTTTGGTTATAATGTATACGTCGGTGGATGGCAAAAAGTGTCGGTTGTTGAAAGGCAATTCGCGACCGAACATCAACGACGACAACGGCAGCAGCAGCAACAACAAAAGAGGATGAGCGGCTTTTGGCTTTATGAACCAATTTATAATCGCCGGATATCGCTGTTGAGAACACGCAGAAAGAGAACGAACGAATAGAGTAGAGTAGAAGAGTAGAATGAAGAAGTGGGGTTCCGCAACCTCCGGCATCCGCCGATGGCTCGTCCAACAAATGAGACCGGGCCGGGGGCATCATAGATCTATGATGATCCGTCAAAAGGATCCCCAAGAACCGGGTGGAAATACTTTATGCACATATTTTGTGATGTTGACTGTCGCGTCGTCGAACCTTCCGTCGCGCCGACAAAAAGCCGCGGCACCGGCCCTTTTGTTTGGAAGGCCGCTCGCGCGCTCCTTTTGTCTGCCGACGATCGCATACACACACACACACATACACAATATACTTGTACATCCATACGTGAACGTGTGTACGTGTGTGTGTGTGCCATGCCTTGCCTTCTGAATTGGATAGAATCCCAACATTATATAGTCCTTTTTCTTTACTTTCTTTTTGGTTTTGTTATATACCTTTATTACCTTCTCGGATCCTTCTTCGCCGCGTCCTCTTCTTCCTTCGGCAAAACGGCGAGAAACGAGAACGTCGAGCGTCGTCTCTCATTAATGGAAACTTTCGGCTCGGACCACACCAAATCGAATTTCAATTTCGCCAGTTTATACGGACGGCGTCCAGGAATCCTTAATTAACATCGATTCCCGAAACAACGTACATAAATACAAACACAATGCAAACCAAACACGAATTCGCTTGCACTCAACTTAATTCCATCTGAAAAATACAACACAATTATAAACCAATTAATATTTAACATTTTTATAGTAACTTAATACTTGCAAAAATCATATCTACACTAGTAGAGTTATCTAATTAAATTAACTTTAGAAAACTAAAAAAAAACAGTTAATTGGTAACGTTGTATTAGTAATCAATTTATAAGTATCACCTTTTCTAGTAATGTTTTCATCACCAATTGATTAACTTTACTCCAATTTAGTATTAACGTATTAATCTACTAATTTATATCTTCAATAAAACATAATCACTAACTAAAATGGTATCGATTACCTTTTCATTTAATATCCTCATGACACGTTGTTTAACTTTGCAAAATTAATCAAACACGCAACTTCTTATTAACGTTTTTGTTTTGTTTACAAGAATGCCATCATGTACTTTCCACCAATCACAATCTTATCTGCTCCGCATTTGTTTAACTTTCCCAATTTGTTAACCTACAAAATCATTTATTATATATAATTATCAAAAAACTACGTTTCTAACTTTACATTTTAATTCCACAATTTGACTACTTACTAAATACACATCAAACACTTTATTTCCTTTAATTTAATTTCTTACCTGCAACAATTTATTTATAATCTTGAATTTATTACAATTAATTGTTAGAACATGACGTTTCTTAAATGTTATTTTTGCCAATTCGATTTGAGTGTTGCTAGGCAACAAAATAATGTATAGATGTTTCTCATATTTTGAATTTTTATAAATTCAAGTATTCGTTTTCGTTGTTACTAGGAAACAAAACAAATAAAAATAATAAATTATATTAGTGTCATGAATAAAATGACTGTACGAAATTTACGTATGAGTGTGTGAAAAGTTGAATTTTGCTGTGAAGATGAATGGAAGAAACGTGAGAACAAATTTTTGTGTTGGAAAAGAAAATAAATAATTTCTGATCATTGCTGTGAAGAAGGAGATGATGAAAGACAGGTGCATTCAGCAGCGCGCAAGAAGGTATTTGTAAATTTAACACTTTATTTTAATAGAGTAATAACTATTAACTCGTAAAATGTAAGTCCTTTCCATATAAATACAGTAATTTATGACTGAATATTCGAACTACTCGAATTAAGTGTCTTACAGTTAGCACCGCATGTATTCCAATTACCGTTAAATTGAA
The DNA here is from genome assembly GCF_001412225.1 of Nicrophorus vespilloides. NCBI lineage: Eukaryota > Metazoa > Arthropoda > Insecta > Coleoptera > Silphidae > Nicrophorus > Nicrophorus vespilloides. The sequence goes on from NW_017096645.1 coordinate 53,983, forward strand.
AGAAAAAAATAACAATAACATTGATTTCATATCATTATGAAAATTGAGATTTGAGTTTTCTATTAATTCGTAAATCTACTTGTTTTTTTTTTGTCTAAATCAAAATATTTTTTCTGTAGAAACCTCAAATTCGTTACTTTCAATCTCAAATATTTATTTTATATAATTTTTTATAGTTATTCTTTATAAATTTGTAGAATTGTTACATGTTTATATCCTTCCAAATCTTTTATAAAAATTTCATCTTCAAAGTAAAGGACACTAAGATTCTTTAAAATTTGTTCCAAAATCAAACAAACATTATTTTTCATATCCTTTCGAAAATCATGTGATTTTTTTTAATAAAAATATTTCAATTATAGAAACCTCTAATTTGTTAACATAATGTCCTTTTAGTGTTTATAATTATACAAATTTCATCCAAAATCAAACCTGAAGATATTTTCATATGTATAGTTATTAAGAAAATTCATGATTTTTAAGACTTAAAAAGCTTTTTTCAACTTTGATCTTAAATTACAAGAAATTAGCAACAGTTACAGATATGACAGATAGCAAAAATATGTAGCTTTAATTAACGTTCTCATTCCTAATTGAGTCATGTATGGTTATTGAGAAAATTCATGATTTGTAATGAGACTAGATTTTTAAGACTTAAAAGAAACTTTTTTCAACTTTGACCTTAAATTACAAGAAATTAGCAACAGTTACAAATATGACAGATAGCAAAAATATGTAGCATTAATTATCGTTCTCATTCTTAATTGAGTCATGTATAGTTATTGAGAAAATTTTTAAGACTTAAAAAACTTTTTTCAACTTTGACCTAAAATTACAAGAAATTAGCAACAGTTACAAATATAACAGATAGCAAAAATATGAAGCTTCAATTAGCGTTTTCATTCTTAATTATTCATTCTTAATTGAGTCATGTATAGTTATTGAGAAAATTGATGATTTGTAATAAGACTCGATTTTTAAGACTTAAAAAAACTTTTTTCAACATTGACCTCAAATTACAAGAAAATAGCAACAGTTACAAATATATCAGATAGCAAAAATATGTAGCATTAATTAGCGTTCTCATTCTTAATTCTTCATTCTTAATTGAGTCATGTATAGTTATTGAGAAAATTGATGATTTGTAATGAGACTCGATTTTTAAGACTTAAAAAAACTTTTTTCAACTTTGACCTTAAATTACAAGAAATTAGCAACAGTTACAAATATGATAGATTGCCAAAATATGTAGCATTAATTAGCGTTCTCATTCTTAATTCTTCTTTCTTAATTGAGTCATGTATAGTTATTGAGAAAATTGATGATTTATAATGACTTGATTTTTAAGACTTAAAAAAACTTTTTTCAACTTTGACCTAAAATTACAAGAAATTAGCAACAATTACAAATATGTCAGATAGCAAAAATATGTAGCTTTAATTAGCGTTCTCATTCCTAATTGAGTCGAGTATAGTTATTGAGAAAATTGATGATTTATAAAGAGAATAGATTTTTAATAAAATCATATTTTTGCTATAGAAATCTTTGTATATATTTTATAATTTTCAAAATGCATATTTATTTTCTATAATTTTATAGAATTTCATATAATAATATTAATAATAATAGATTTGAATGTAAAGTATAAAATGTTAGGGTTAGTGTTGAGTTATGCATCTACAAGGTAATAATGCTGCCAAGCAATTTACTTAATGCGCTGTTGGCTATAAATTACAGATATACGTAATAAAACAATATGAAAAAGATTGGGTTTTGATAGCAGTTCCAAGTTGCAAAGGTTACATTCTGCGGGCGTATTTCGCAGGAGTAGCAGTAGTAGTAGTAGTGGTAGCAACAGCACCAGCAGCAGCAGCGAGTTTTCGAGATTGTTTTAGCATTAACGTAAATTGGCAATTAAAGTTTGCCTATTAAAGGACAAGGAAAAATTCCCGGTGTAGTTAGTTAGTTAGTTAACTAGTGGCTAGGTATAGTAGCTAGGAGGTGGTGGAAGAGGAGGAAGGAAGGAGTAGGACGCGTTAGAGTGTGGGACGCCTGTAAATCTTTATGCGAAATCAGCCTCAACTCTCCTCAGTATCTTTAGATAATCTGTTTCATTTGGCTCAGCGAGTGAAATGATTTAGGGGACAATATAATATTTGTATGTAGGAACTCGCTAAATGAGTGTAATAAAGTGAGGTTTTACATTAACGATGGGGCCGTTAAAATCTCATCGTTAAAATTAGTCATTAACTTCGTTTTATTTTCAATGCCCTTTTTTCCTTTTCCTTTTTTCCTCCTCCTCCTCATCCTCCTCCTACCAACGCAGCCACCGCTCTTTTCTTTCTTAATTTATTTCCAAGAGCCTCAGCTTCTTCCCAAACCTATTCTTCCTCACCACTCTCACACACGCTTCGCAAACATCCATTTCATAATAATTCAATCAGTTAGGGTGGTCCGCCTTCCGTGGAGGCTACCTCAAAGTCCTCAGTATAAATAAATACTAATCACCGAAAGTTGTATTACTTACCAAACGAGAGAAGAAAAAAAAATATATGTACGATAGTTTTCGGGTCCGTTATTTCGCAAATTTATGTAATTCTTTCCGCATTAATTGCTTCGTTTCCATTCGCTACTATCCACTTACCGACGAAATTCTACAAACGGACTTTTGTCCACGTGCTAAAATTTTATGGTTTCCGCTCAGCCGTGAAACTATCTACTACCGCCGTTCCTTGTTGTTTGTTCTTTTTTTTCTTTATAAATTATTTTGTTTCGTTTCTTTTGAACCGACAAAATATAGCGCATTCCGCGTCTCGTGTCAATATTCTCATTTTATAATGAGATTTCGATTTTTCTACCTCATTTGCTGTGCATTTGCTTGGGACATGTCTAATCGTTTCAACACTTCGTTGATTTCCTATTGAAATCCGTGCCTTTTAGTTTACGCATTTACATCACCTCTTGTTTCATAAAGTATTTGCAATTTTCTACACAATTTTTAAATTTTTCTATATTAAATAATTAATTAATTAAATCTATAAAATTCTATATATAATATAAAAAAAATAATAGTAAATTTTGTACTTTCTTTAAAACTTTTAAAATATTACAAATTTCTAATAATTTAGTATACAATCAAAGAATACAAACAAAGAAAGCAAATTTGTCTTTTATTATAAAAAAATAATATTATTGACACGCGTTAAAAGCAATTATTCATGAAAAACCATCTTTCAAACGATAATACTTTGTTATTATTTCGTCCTTTTCTGTCTTTGGTAAAGTAGAGTGGAGCGTTTTAATGATACTTATTACATGGCTCCGACTCGTTAGTTACGTAAAGTTTTATGGTTGCAGTCTGCTTCCAGAAACTCGATAGAAATGCAAATTGGCGTTTGTAATGGGGAGGAATAATAATTGAGAAGCAATAAATCAAATATTAATGGAAGATTAGCATTCATAATGGATTTGATTAGATTGAGATAAATCGCAGTTATGTAATAATAAATGCAGCGTTGAAGCTTCTGGTGTAGTTGTTGTTGTTGTTGCCGTCGGTGGTGGAAGAGAAGAGGTTTTTCGGTCCGTAAAATCTGGAAAACGAGCCGAGTCATTGTACACGTAACACACGCACGCACATTGTATCCGGCGTCCGTTCGCCCCGAAGAGCTCAGGCCACGAAATTCTATCAACATTCTTGCTGAGCAATCGACTATGCAGAATCAGTTTATAGTTTTAATTAATTTCCTTCTCCTCCTCCTCTTCCTCTTTCTTCTGCTCTGCTCTTTTGGATCGGGGAGAGATCGGCTGAGAGGTGGTTGCAACTATAGTATTAGCTGCAGTAGTTTCATCATGTAGTCGAAGGTGACTAATGAATTTTTCCTTTGCACCTTCGAAACACGTGCACGCGCGAACCTCTTCTTCACTGACACAGAAACCGCAGCGCGACCACAGGAAGTTCGGTCAAAGCACCCAAAATAAACAAACCGACGCACCTCAAGATATTGCAATTATTATTTACAAGTAGAAAGAATAAAAATAAAAACGTATTAAACCTAGTTATTTCCCATTACCTCAAATCGGTAATAGCTTCAAGGATTTTCATACATTTCGCAATATACAAATCCATATTGCAAAAAAATACATAGAAAATATTACCACAAAATGTACAATAATTTTAACACAAAAAGTTTAAAAGTTGAAAGAATTTAAGACTTAACATTTAAATAATAAGTTTTTATAGGAAATCTCTTCACGCACAATAAAGACATTAGCATAATTTAAAAATCTGTTGTATTAAGTAATGATGTCTTATATTAGATACAGATATTTAGATATTACTTAAGAAAATTGAAATACTATTAAATCTAATTTAACGGCGAATTTGCATGAAATAGTTAATTTTCTTCATGGTCAATAGATTAGTATCAAAACTTTCTAATAAAAATAATGATTTTAACATCATACAAAAAGGAAACCATTCATGGTCAATAGGTGAATCAAAAACTCCTAAATAAATATACACATTGTCATCATTTATAACATTTTCATAACAAAAATTTGATTTATAAAGCACCGACAATTAGTTATAGAGTAAATGCACCCTTATTTCTTAAGAAACTTGAAAATAATCATAATAATAATTTTATGAAATCTAGCCAAATCTGCATATTAATATAAAAGTTGAAACTTTTCATCATCTTTAGATAATTAGAATGAAAACTTCCTAAAAAGTCATTTACAGCACCATTTATTTTTTAAGATTTGTAACTTTTCTATAGAGACAACCAGATTTATACCTTTATACTACAAAAGTAGAATCCGGAAACCAAACAGCAGTCCATGGTACAGATCACAGAAGGTGCAAATCCCATAGCTAAGTCAAGAACACAAAAATCTGCAAAAAAAGTAATGGTGTCAATTTACTTTACCATGGCAAAAGTGGTAGCTGCTAACCCACTGCAAACTGGCTAGACGGTAACTGTTAAGTGGTATACAGAAACTTTTATACCACAAGTTTTCAAAAATTTGTTGGAAAACTAGAAAAAAAAAAGAGAACTTCGTCGCTACTTTTTGTACCAACTTTCTTGTGCTCTCTGGCATCAATGAAATTCACCCAGAACCTTACTCTTCGGACCTAGCGCCTTGTGATTTCTGGCTGTTTCTGAAAATTAAAAAAAATTGAGTGGAAGAGTCTTCAGTTCCAATGAGGAAATCATTAATGCAGTCAATGTCGAACGTGAAAAGTTCCAAAAAGCCGATTTTGAAGAAAGTTTTGAAAGGTGGCTCTACCGACATAAGAAATGTATTCAAATAAATGGAAATTATGTTGAGAAATTACTAAAGGATGAAAATTAAATATATTAATATGTTTCACTATACGAGTAAAAATCCGGAAATTTTGAAACGTTAAGCGAGGTTCCACTGTATATTGAAATCTATTTAATGAGTAATAAATATTGCAATTAATAGCAAAACGTCGAAACAAATTCACATGTTACAGTGAAATACACACACGTATTTCTGTAACGTTACAATTAATCAGACAAAACATCTCTGGAATTCTTGCATACTTAAGTATATACTTCCTGCGAGCTTTTTTTCTTTTAACAAAGAACATGTATATGTATCACATAAAAATAATTCCGTAAATATAATAATAATAATTATTATTATTATAAAAGGTAACTTAAGCTCTATAATTTCCTCAAAGTTTTGAACTTTTTTATTTGTGGTTTTCTCAATCAATTATCAATAATTTCACATATACATATAAGATTAATTATTTTTATTAATGATTAACTGTAAAATCCGTCGTTTAATCACATAGCTTTAGCTATGATTGATATTTGCAGACTTGAATTAATGCAGTAGCAAATCCGATGTTATAATTATTGCTTTGATTAATCTTGTTTATACGGTTTAGAACTTATCAATGAAATAATCTATTAATCATAAATCGTAATTAATTTCTATATGATACATTTTAATAGTACTTTTCTAAGTTTTTTTGTAATAATTATAATTGCAAAATATATAATTGCATGAATTCGTACGTTTTTAAACTTACTTTTAAAATAATAAATTCACTTTTTTTTTAGTTAAAACTTATTGATTTTCTCGTTAAAATTAGATAATTTAAAAATCTTTAGCTCCATTCATTTGTATTTGCAATTTCCTCTACTTTCTGTATCTGCACAGTTAGAATAAACTAGAAATATTACTTCGAATGTCATTGCATTAATTTAACTGTAAACTAAGGGGTTTTAATCACTTCGATGATTGATTTCTGCAAATTACAATTACAAAAATTATAAAGAAAAAAATAAACGAGTTTGATGTTATAATTTTCTGTTAATTAGACTTGTTTACATAAATTTAATTAAACAAAAATTGTTAATCAAATTAATCATTTCATTTAATTGGATTTTACGTAGATTTTTATATTTTTGTGGTTATTTGATTAATTTGATTAAATTGTATAAAATATTATTTTTTTTTAGAAAATGAATGTGTAAATTAAATTAAGTCCATAATTATATGATTATTATAGTAATTTTACTGAAAACGTTGATTTAATCAAATTAATTGTAATATTTTATTTATTGTTATAAGAAATTTTTCTTAGAAATTTAGCAAATTGATACACAAAAATAGTAAGTGAAAAACTAAAAAAACATTATTTAAAAATTCATTGATTCTCGTTTTAATTGACGAATTGCATTGATCTTCATTTCATATAATAAGAAAGTTTTCTTAGAAATTCAGCAAATTGAATGAAGTGCGCAAGCGAAAATTAATTGGAGTCTGTTAATTAATGAACGAAAGTAGTAAGCGAAAAACGAAAAAAATGATTATCTTCTGTAAAAATTCATTGATTCTCAGTTTAATTGGCGAATTGCATTAATCTTCATTTCTTATTATAAGAAAGTTTTCTTAGAAATTTAGCAAACTGAATGAAGTGCGCATTCGAAAATTAATTGCAGTCTTTTAATTGATAAACGAAAAACTAAAAAAACGATTATCTTTTGTAAAAATTCATTGATTCTCGGTTTAATTAACGAATTGCATTGATCTTCATTTCTTATTATAAGAAAGTTTTCTTAGAAATTTATCAAACTGAATGAAGTGCGCATTCGAATATTATTAATGAACGAAAGTAGTAAGCGAAAAACGAAAAAAATAATTATCTTCTGTAAAAATTCATTGATTCTCAGTTTAATTGACGAATTGCATTGATCTTTATTTCTTATTATAAGAAAGTTTTCTTAGAAATTTAGCAAACTGAATGAAGTGCGCAATCGAAAATTAATTGCAGTCTTTTAATTGATAAACGAAAAACTAAAAAAATGATTATCTTCTGTAAAAATTCATTGATTCTCAGTTTAATTGACGAATTGCATTGATCTTCATTTCTTATTATAAGAAAGTTTTCTCAGAAATTTAGCAAACTGAATGAAGTGCGCATTCGAATATTAATTAATGAACGAAAGTAGTAAGCGAAAAACGAAAAAAATTATCTTCTGTAAAAATTTATTGATTCTTGGTTTAATTAGCGAATTGCATTGATCTTTGTTTCTTATTATAAGAAAGTTTTCTTAGAAGTTTAGCAAACTGAATGAAGTGCGCATTCGAAAATTAATTAATAAACGAAAGTAGTAAACAAAAAACTAAAAAAAATGATTATCTTCTGTAAAAATTCATTGATTCTCGGTTTAATTGGTGAATTGCATTGATCTTCATTTCTTATTATAAGAAAGTTTTCTTAGAAATTTAGCAAACTGAATGAGGTGCGCAATCGAAAATTAATTGCAGTCCGTTAATTGATGAACAAAAGTAGTAAACGAAAAAAAAATGTTATTCTTGTTTAAAAATTAATTGATTCTCTCGGTTTATTGGCATCTGGCGAAATTGCGAATGCGCGAACGCTGGAGAATGCATAATGCATGGGGCGCGACCTATACGTAATATGCCATAATTTATGTTGAATTTATCTATCGTGTTGGTCTCTGTGGTTTTGAATGAAATTCCTGACAGTACCGGTAAAATAATTAATCCAATTAGTGCGACATCGTCGAGCTAATCAAGAATGTCATCTTGTGTGCTCGCCGCGCAGCACAATTACAATTAAAAGATACGCGCTCTCGTGTTTCTCGTGTGTACTATATGTATACGTATTAAATGTGTGTGTGTGTGTGTAGAGAGAGAAGAACTGAAACGGGAATGAATATATGAAAGAGTTGAGCCGCTGGTTGCTACTAGTCAGGTAGTAACATCTCTCATAATGCGGGATATCGACTCGGAGAGAGCATCTCTCTCTCTTGCAGCATCACTAGCAATCGTCGAGATGGAACGAGATGGACGAGGGGCCTCTGGCCATTGAGGAGAGAAAAACAAAGCTAAAGAAAAGAGACGAGAACGCAGCGGAATAACATTCGGGCAGCTACTGGAATTTAAAACCAGTAGAACAATCCATTTATATATATATACACACACACATATATACAAACACATTCAGAATCCACCTTTCTTTTGGCTTCGTCCGAGCCGCCGAAACGCGAATCTCCAACTCCACTAGAGACTTAATTGCTCGCAATTCCTTTCAATTACAAACATCGTTTATTATACACATTTTTATTTGTTTATTGCTTGTTGTTGTTGTTAACTTCCTTCCTATTCGCATTCTTCCTGCAATTCTTTGGAAATTGGTTATTATTATTTGTTGTTGTTGTTTTTTTTTTGTTTTGCTTAACGTGCGATGCTGATTGGATTGCTGCCTCCGGAATGAGTGTAATTAGTGCGGGCCGCGGCAAATAAGCGCTGCATCATTATAATTTAATTAAGTCCGCATCGTTTTGTTTTGCATCAATTTCCACTCCGGAGGCGGCGGCGGTAGCAGCAACATACGAAAATACGTATAATACGCACGCAGATACAGCCGTCGGTTATGGTTATTAATCGCATTTGTCTGATGGCACCAGTGTGAAAGTAAATGAAGCGCAAACGCACTTTGTAATTAAAGACAGACTTGACCATTTTTTTTTTTAATTTTCATTTGCTTTCCTTACCTTCTCTTGATGTTGCTACATCAGATCACTCTAACAGTTTTGTTAATAAAAATAAAATAATTACGAAATTATTGTTATAATTTGTCAATTACTGTTACATTTTAACTATTTTTGATGAAAATATTCATAAATTATAAAAAACTAAATTATTAATCAACAATTTCTTAGATTACGTCTCTAGTATTTATCTGAAATCATTTTACTTGAAATATAAGAATGTTCATCCTGAAGAAGATAATGTTACAATTCTTAAGTTGATGTATCGTTGTTGTTGTTGTTTTTTTTTTGTTGGTGAAGTCATGACCAGATCTTGGAGTGTATCAGAGGTGGTCCGGAACATGCGTGGCACAGAAGCGAAACCCATCCGAAAGTAAAAATAAAATGAGTGGTTAAAAAAGCGCTGATGAGTGAGTCGAGTGGAGAGAGGAGAACCGAAACAACAAACGTTGAAAAAATACATTACACAACTCTCATACACATCCACATCCACCCAAAATATATATATGTATGTATGTGTACGTGTATATACTTTAAGAAGAAATTACGACCACTACGTATATATGTTGTTGTGTATACGGGCCGTATCCGTTTTAATTATTCCCAGACACGGCACGCAACCGCTTCAAGGGGAGTTACGTAAGAAGAGGTTTATAACTACTTCTCTCTCTCTGCTTCTGGATCGTCGGTGGATGATGCTCTTTTCGGGCTCTGCATGGAACGCGTACTTATTTTGCCTTTTCTTTAATTAAATCAATTTTATATTTCATTGACACAAATATGTACAAAATTGGTCAAATGTTGAAAGTTTTTTTTTAGAAATTCGTGATTTCAAGTAAATTTCTCAAATAATTACTTTAGTACAATATACAATTTTCTTTGTCTATTGACACTGGCAGAACTTCAATTTTTTTGTAGCCACAAGCAAATTTTAATTTGAGGCATAGAAATTCCATAAAAATCTCATAGAAATCGCAAAAAAATCATTTAGAAATTGCATAGAAATTTCATACAAAATCATTTAGAATTCTCATAGAAATCAACATATAAATATCATAAAAATCATTTAGAAATTTCATAGAAATCCTTTGTAAATCTCTAAATCATTTCAAGAACTTTTTTTCTCATTTTGTCTTTTCAATTCTGTCTTCCTTCCTTAATTTTCAATTAAAAAATCTATAAAATTGGTTATTTTTCCAATCAAATTTTATGATTTTAATGATTTATACAAATTTAGTCAATGACCAAAGACTTTATTTTGCCTTTATTTGAAATTTCATAGAAATAGCAAAGAAATCATTTAGAAGAAAGCATAGAAATTTCATACAAAATCATTTAGAAATCTCATATAACTCAACATAAAAATCATTTAGAAATTTCATAGAAATCTTTTGTAAATCTTTTAATTATTTCATGAACTTTTTTCCTTATTTTGTCTTTTAAATTCTGTTTTCCTTCATTATTACGTATCATTTCAAATGTCTTTAATTTTCAATTAGAAAAAAACTATAAAATTGGTCATTTTATTCAATCAAATTTTATGATTTTAATTGGTTTTTTTTTTACAAATTTGGTCAATGATCAAAGACTTTATTTTGAGTAACTAGAAAAAATAACTTCAATTTTTTTAGTAGCCACAAGCACATTTTAATTTGAGGCCTAGAAATTTCATAAAAATTTCATAGAAATAGCAAAGAAATCATTTAGAAGAAAGCATAGAAATTTCATACAAAATCATTTAGAAATCTCATATAACTCAACATAAAAATCATTTAGAAATTTCATAGAAATCCTTTGTAAATCTTTTAATCATTTCAAGAACTTTTTTTTTTCATTTTGTCTTTTAAATTCTGTCTTCCTTCATTATTACGTATCATTTCAAATGTCTTTAATTTTCAATTAGAAAAAAACTATACATTTGGTCATTTTTTTTTAATCAAATTTTATGATTTTAATGGTTTTTTTTTTTTACAAATTTGGTCAATGATCAAAGACTTTATTTTGAGTAACTAGAAAAAATAACTTCAATATTTTTGGTAGACACAAGTACATTTTAATTTGAGGCCTAGAAATTCCATAAAAATCTCATAGAAATAGCAATGAAATAATTTAGAAGAAAGCATAGAAATTTCATACAAAATCATTTAGAAATTTCATAGAAATCTCTGTAAATCTCTTAATCATTTCAAGAACTTTTTTTGTCATTTTGTCTTTTAAATTCTGTCTTCCTTCATTATTAGATATCATTTCAAATGTCTATAAATTTGGTCATATTTTTCAATCAAATTTTATGATTTTAATGGTTTTTTTTTACAAATTTGGTCAATGATCAAAGACTTTATTTTGAGTAACTAGAAAAAATAACTTCAATTTTTTTGGTAGCCACAAGCACATTTTAATTTTAGGCCTAGAAATTTCATAAAAATCTCATAGAAATAGCAAAGAAATCATTTAAAAGAAAGCATAGAAATTTCATACAAAATCATTTAGAAATATCATAGAAATCCTTTGTAAATCTCTTAATCATTTCAAGAACTTTTTTTTCTCGTTTTGTCTTTTAAATTCTGTCTTCCTTCATTTCCAATTAAAAAAAAAACTATAAAATTGGTAATTTTTCCAATCAAATTTTATGATTTATACAAATTTGGTCAATGTCAAAGACTTTATTTTGAGTAACTTGAAAAAAATATATATTGAGTAAAAAAAATATAAATATTTCATCTTTCATTGACATTTTTGTTGTTCAAATTTTGTTTATTTCAAAAAAATATATAATTTTATAGAAATATTTGAAATTGCATTCTTTTCTCAAAACTTTTAAGTATATTGAATATACTACTAAAAATCACTAGTAATTTTACAGAATTGATTGAAGATCATGATAAATTTAAAAACTAGGAGCTATTATTCATAATTGAATGTTTTATAAGTTTTTAAATACTGATTATATTTAGATTTAATTATTTTCTAAATCATCTAGTTTTAGTGATGCAATAGAGTCTTTTAGAGTTTTAAAACAGGCGTGGTTGCAGTTAGATTGATGATGGTAAAGAAAATGACAAATCTTATTAATTATTAAATTATGATGTATGTGTGTGATGGATGATGTTTGTGGGTAAAAGGAAAAGGGTTGTGAAATGTCCTGCGTCCTGCCGCATCGAGCAGCCCGAGCCTTATGACGTCCGAGCAGGATGCCTTTGGAAGGTGAGCGCGCTGAACGCAGGAGGCGACCAATGGGAGGAGAGCCGCGGACTCGCGCATCCTCCGCATTGGCCCGACCCATTTGTATCTACCTTGAAATTTTCGCCGCGCTCCACCCACCCGCGTTGTTTAATGTTTAATGCATACGGAACGCAAACCCCCAAAAAAAGGACTAAAACAGGACCTAGAAGGGAAGATGACAGTTTCCAATGGGGCTCAGAAACAATCCATACGAAAAGGACAAAATGGGATATGTTAAATTACAAATAATGGGCGTTAGCTATTATCGATGGAAGGAGGACGAATAATGTTTCAATAATGATGAATATGAGAATATAAAGAAGGAATTTAGAAAGAAATATATTTATATTGAAATTGTGATATAATTACTAATAATAATTAGTATAAATTAAATTAATATATGAAACTCAATAATAATAATAGTAATTAGCTGTTATTTGTAGAAAGGATGAAAATTGTTACAATTATTATGAAAATTGGTATTAGTAATCATAACAGGAGGTGTAAAGTTTTCAATTGATGCATTTTTTTGAAGATGGAAGCGAAAAAAAGGATCAGGTCCTTGCACATAGGTGATGGAACCGTGACCTAAGCCACGCTGGATCAATTGGGTAGTGGTAATCCGGGATATATAGAGCTTCGAGCATAAGAAATGGTCGTAAATATCTGAGGGAGCAGCCGTGGAGGAGGAAGAAGCGCCTGACAAAAACGGTCTATTTTGGTTTCTTATAAGGTCGTCTGGTGTGCGTTTTGTCGTCGCCTCCCTCTAACACACTTACCGTGGTGCTAAAGAAGATGGAAAAAAAAGACAGAACGTGAAGCAAACAAGAGGAAGGAAGCATTTCCCCATACCGAAATTCTAAAAGGAAGAAGAGCGTCGCGCAAAAACTGCGGCGCCGCCGTCGTTTTTCCCTTCATCTCTGTTTCATTCGCTCATTCCTGTTTTTATTTTCCATTACTTCTTCTCCGGTTTTTTTCTTTTTGTGCTACTACTTCTTCTGCGGTGTTTTGCGTGCGCGTGCCACATTTGACACAGTTGCGGTAGGTTCGGATGAAGGAGGAAGAAAGCGAAACCGCAATCCGGGGCCACGGACCTCGATTTTTCTTTTGCTGCCGAAACGAAACGCTGCTCTCCTACCTGGGAGAGAGGGAATCGAGAAACAAGAGCACCGAGAATGAAATAACGACATGCAATATATTTATATATTGATTGACAAAAGGGAAACTGCGATTTTTCGCAGACGGTTTCACCTTTCTAACCAAAAGTATCTTAGCTTTGATGAATTTCCTAATCATTTCAAGATTTCTAAATCTTTTGGTAATTTTAATAATATTGTAATAATGAAATAGATATATAAACAAAAAGTAAGAATTTGTGATAATTTTTATAGAATTTTAGAATTCTTTGGTTTTCTGATAGATGTCTATAAAGACATCTTGTTTAGTAATTTGATTTAGGAATTTCTATGTGTATTTTAGAATTGCGATCAGAATAGAAATAGAAAAACATATATAATAGTTGAAATTATCTTGCGGTTAAGAGAAATTTAATCACTTTACAATTGCTTTATAATATTCGATATGCTTTATACGTGAATTGCCCAATTTATGGTTAATGTAAGTATGAAAATTACATACGACTTATGTAAATCGAATATATTTGATTGTTTTGGTCTTTTTAATGCAAAATAAGCATATAAGCTTGCTGTTTTTGCAAATTTTTGGTAATTATTTAAGATTATTTCATTTATTGAAATTTATGTAAAAAATTCGCTTATTACAACTGATTTAACAATAATTTATAAATATGAATTGTATACAATCAATCATCATATAACGCGATTAATTGCTATCATTTTCACTTATAAATATGTTATAATAGGACAAACCTTTAATCCTTATATGAATCCAAGATTAGAAAGAAACGTTCAATTATATTTGGTTTACAACACATTAATTACCTTAATTATTACATAAGTTTAATCTTTACACTTTTTATCTTATTTCGAAAGAAATGTCTAATTATATTTTGATTTTGTACGAAATGTGCTTTGAAGAAATTCGTAATTATTTCATCAATTCTGAAAAAAAAATGAATCATTCTAATTATAACATATAAAATTCTAATCATTCTAATAATATAATGTAAGATTATTGGTTTACTGAGATTTTACTTGTTATGCTAATAATTTATAATTTGTATATGAACAAATATAATTTAATTTATGATGGTTTGAAATTTGTCGTTGAAATTTATACGTGAATTGCCCAATTTATATGGTTAATGTAAGTAAGAAAATTACATACAACTTATGTAAATCGAATATATTTGATTGTTTTGGTCTTTTTAATCATTTATATGCTTTTACACATATTGCTTATGATTAATCGAAATATACTATAAGTAAATAAATTAAGTTTATATTATATTTGGTAATTATTGAAGATTATTTAATATATCGAGATTTATGTAAAAAATACGCTTTTTACAACTAATTTAACAATAATTTATATAGAACAATTAGAAATATGAATTGTATACAATCAATCATCATATAACGCGATTAATTGCTATCATTTTCACTTATAAATATGTTATAATAGGACAAATCTTTAATCCTTATATTAATCAAAGATTAGAAAGAAACGTCCAATTATATTTGGTTTACAACACATTAATTACCTTAATTATTACATAAGTTTAATCTTTACACTTTTAATCTTATTTGGAAAGTAATAAGATTTTATACGAAATCTGCTTTGAAGAAATTCGTAATTATTTCATCAATTCTGAAAAAAATAATCATTCTAATTATAACATATAAAATTCTAATCATTCTAATAACATAATGTAAGATTATTGGTTTACTGAGATTTTACTTGTTATGCTAATAATTTATAGTCTTCAGTCTGCACGTTTAGACATAGGAAAATGTATTCATATACATATACAAATATAATTTAATTTACGATGGTTAAGAAATTTGTCTTTGATGCATGAAATAACGTTGTTTTCAAATTAAGTTCGAATAGTTATAGCTTACTGGAATAGGTTTAGACTTAGAAGATTCTAAATTCACATAGTATCACATATTGAGATGATGGTAATGTGTTTTACATTGTTGTTTAACAACATGTTGCTGTGTAGTGCATTGGTTGTTTCATTTTTGGTAATGGCCTTTGAATTACATGAAATAACATAGAATTGCCTAGATAGTTGTGTTGTTTTGTTGTTGTTGTTGTTGTGTACAGGTGGGAATAGATGTCTGCGATGTCTAGACTTAGGAGAGTCTAGATGCAAAGCCGATGGGCAAAAACAACGGTTTCGTTGGTAATTCCAATTAGGCATCCGGCGATGACCATTTACGTCCGCGGACGCACGTGTCGATCGCGAAGGATGCGTCTCCATTTCTTCTTGTCGGTCCGTCCGCACGGTGCGGCGTTTAAAGGCGAATAAAAGTAAAGTCGGGGCGCGACAGGTGAACGCAGTGGCTTAAGGGAAGAAAACTCCGGGAATAATTTATCTATGCGAGACCATAAAAGGACGCGATTATCCTTGCCGTGCGCGCCGCATTACCGGCAATTATATGCGCGACTCTTTTTCTCTCCTCTCTACGCAAGGACGAGATGCTGAAGATGCAGCTTCTTGCTCTGATGATGATGATGATACAGCAGCATGATCATCATCTGAGGAAGAAGCAGAGATAGAGATATGTTAGGTAGGAGAGGCGTAATTAATTCGCCCATTCATAACCGTCCAATTAATTCGCGACCGTTGCTGTCGCAACAGTAAAGACATAAGAGCGCCAATTAAACGTTCGCCTAATAAATACGCATCGGCTCGGAGGAGTTGGATGAAACTCCTTTTTTTTTTTTGTTGGTTCGGTTTGTTATTTCTCTCGGTGCTCGTTCTTTCGTTTCTTTTCTCCGCGGTACTGGTACCGAGAAAAAGGACTCTCGCAGGAGGACTCTCTTCGTCCTGCGAGGAGAGGAAATTCCCTTCGGGTGGCGCAAAAGGACCAACACGTACCGGGGCGGAGTTACGCAACGGCCGCACACGACAGATCCCGATCCTCACGTGAAGCGTGTTAACAACGAGCGGGACTAGTGCATGCTCGGTTATAGCGTTGGCAGCATATAGACTTTCTTCCGAGTCAACCGAGTGCCGGAGATATCCTTTCCTGCTGCACCTGCACCGCCACCTCCAAAAGCAACTCGACGTCGAAGAGGTGCTCGAAACCGATGCTGCAGGTGCCATATCCACCATAACAACATCATCTAAAGTGCGCGCGCCCTTAGAAACAACAACCCTGTGCAAACGAAACATGATATCATCGTCATCATCCTTGTAGTTATTTTTTTTTTTGTAGTTTTGAAGTGCTCGAACAATCATTTAGCTTTATTAGTGCTACTATCATCTGTTGTGTTAAATCTCTTCTCCAAGGACCTTCTTCAGCAGGACGCCACCTGCGCGCTTCCTCTTTTTTCCCGCCGTTTAAAAGTTGGTCCGTGCACGTGACGTTTTTTATGTGAAGACGCACGGAAAAAAAAGGTCAGTCAGTCGTTGTGTGGCTCTTTTATTTATTTCTCTGTCTTTTCCATACTTTTGCGAACCTCTTTCCTCTCTTCAGCGTCTCCATCAACGAACCAAACGCATGTTTATGCTATTTATAGCTGTTTAAGTACACAAGAAACGTCGAAAAAAGTCAAAGCAAAAAAAACATTTAAACTTAAGAAAGGTATACAGTGTTGAGCTCAAAGCTTCCACTTCTTATATTCGTATTCTATACTGCTGATACTTAAAGCACTTAGTTCCAATTTGTGTTCACTTCATTCAAAATCATTGGATTTAAAGTTTTTCGAATCACAAACGGCTAAGACTTGTTTTGTAAAGCTGGTAAAGAGGTAAGCACAATTCCTATTCAATCTTATTAATAATCATGCTTTTCTCATTAAGTGATGTCTTTAGTTTCCTTGTTTAATTAGGTAAGAACAATTATTGTCAATTATTCATCTTCAAATGGTAAAGTCACAATATCTCTATGACTGTAAACTGGTAATATTTCCAAAATGAATAACAGAAACAGAAGTACTTTAAATGTTTGTTCAAATCTTCAGTATTGGAAACATTCATACTGGTTGACAATGCTCTCAAAAGCATATAATTTGATGTTAATTTCCTAATATATTCTAAAGGTAAATTTATGTATATCAAAGATGTTATAATAAGAACAATTCGTATCTTTTAAATCATCACTTCTTCTAAGGAAATGGTAAAATCATTATTTCGTATTACTTTTAACATTATTATTTCTTTGGATGAAACTTTTCATAAAATCTTCAGTAGTGAAACATATTTCGATTGACTTTGATTGCAATAGTTGTAATGTTGAATTTTCTCTACGAAAAATTACAAATAATAATTATAATAGAAATTTACTTTGTTTTATCAAAAAATAATTACTTTTTTTTTACTTTTGCGTAGTCCATTTCCAATTTAAAACAATTATTGATAATAAAAAATATCGTTATTTGGAAGTAAATCATCACTTCTTCTAAGGAAATGGTAAAATCAATATTCCATAATGCTTTTAACATTATTATTTCTTTGAATGAAACTTTTCATAAAATCTTCAGTAGTGAAACATATTTTGATTGACTTTGATTGCAATAGTTGTAATGTTGAATTTTCTCTACGAAAAGTTACAAATAATAATTATAATAAAAATTTACTTCGTTTTATCAAAAAATAATTACTTTTTTTTTACTTTTACTTAGTCCATTTCCAATTTAAAACAATTATTGATAATAAAAAATGTCGTTATTTGGAAGTAAATCATCACTTCTTCTAAGGTAATGGTAAAATCAAGATTCCATAATGCTTTTAACATTATTATTTCTTTGAATGAAACTTTTCATAAAATCTTTAGTAGTGAAACATATTTCGATTGACTTTGATTGCAATAGTTGTAATGTTGAATTTTCTCTACGAAAAGTTACAAATAATAATTATAATAAAAATTTACTTTGTTTTATCAAAAAATAATTACTCTTTTTTTATACTTTTGCATAGTCCATTTCCAATTTAAAACAATTATTGATAATAAAAATATCGTTATTTGGAAGTAATTAGTCTAGGGTGTTTAAATGGTTGGTAGATATTTGTACAATTATCCTGGATAATTAAGTCGTATATTTTCAATATTTTAGCGCTTTTGATCATTCAAATTTTAACAGTTTAGCTTAATTTTTAGTTAAATCAAGGCAGTTTCGTAATGATTAAGCGAATTATATAATTTGATTGAAATGTAGTTTGAAAGAATACATTTTGCTTAATGATTAATCATGTAATCTTTTTATTTAAACAACTAATAAATTGTATTTGAAATATTAAGTTTAAATATAATTTGACTTTGAAAGTGGAATCAGCAGATGATAGAATAAAGTTTGATATAGATATGACGAAATGAGTTTATGTGTGTTATTTTCTGTATGATGTAAATGTTAAAGATAGAATTTGTAACTGGCAAGTTGTTAGAGTAGTTACAAACGCTTTTCTCTGCGCGAACGTTATTCATAGAACTGGGTTGCAGCAAATTACAAATTGGTTACATTCAGTAATTATAGCAATTTTAACAAAACTGTAATTATGAGCACGGCAAACGCCGCTAATTCGGCTAGTTTGTATAGTTAGCGTTTCATTATTGTAATTACAACATTAGCCCAAATTAACATTGAACTGAACTGAATCGAGACAATCGCCGCAGCAAAACATTTATTTATGCAACTGTACTTCACCATTTCGAAACGCGATTCTTTGTATCGAACATAAAAAAAAACAACAAGTGTAGTTTCTTAATACCAAACAAACAATTATCTGTGCTTTATTTGGAGAAACGATTATGCTACGAATTATATTTAAACTGAATTGTTACATAAAAGAATCCAACTTATTGAACGATTATTTTTGCTGCACGTTAAAAAAATGCGACGTTGGTAAATGAACTCGACACTTTTCCTATCAGAAGAAACCATTCTTCGGATTAACTTCTTTTTTTATCGGATCGAACGCGAACTTCGTGCAAAAAATCGAAAAGCAATGATAAAAACTGATAATTTGCTTAGTTCTGTTCGGGTTGTTGTCGTATTCAGACTCTTTTTCCTGTGTGTTTTGATTTTGGTTAACACTAGGTAAGCCAATATTTCTATAATTCAGTCAATTAATACCTGTTAATCAATGATTTTTAATTCAACATTTACTTTGATTTTTATAAATAAATTAAGACGTATTTCCTGAAAAGAATTTATAATTTACAAAACTTTTTTTGATAATTAATTCAATGAAACTTAATTGAAAATTTAAATTGGTAAATTTGTGATTGAAATTTTCTTTTTAAAAAAACGGTTTTTTTTTTTCAACAAATTACCATTATTATATTCATTATTCGTAGTTATTTCAGTTCGTGATAAAGTTTCGCGATAATAAACCTCATTATGGAATAACTGAAAGTAGTAAAATATATTTATTTTTAGCTCAATTAAAGAACAGAAATAAATAATGTTCATATTGAGAGAAACAAATAATTTAAAAAATGCGTTAATTTTTCTTTATTTTTTATGTATAATTACTTCAATTTTCAATTGATTAATTAACAGTTTTTTGTTAATTGTAAATGAAAATATTTATGAAATGATGATATGATACTCAATAAGATCAATGGAATTAGTCTTGTATAAATTGAAGCAGTAAAAAATACTTATTTTTCGTCTATAAAGTATCTTTATCAATATTTTTAAATTACTTAGCTATTATCCTTCTTTTAAAGTAACTTGTCTTGTAATTACTTTAAATAAAGGATTTGTTACATTGTTGATTAAAGATCATTTTTATGGTAGATTTGTAAATGTTTTTAGAATTTTAAGTCGATTTTTCTATGTAAAAAAGGTGCGTCTTATTGTCCAAAAATTGCAATAATTCAATCTAAATTTGGACAAAAAGGCTTCGGTCAATAAAAACTTGTAAATAAGTGTTTTTTTTATTAAATTTGCACTGAATAATAATTTAATTAAGGATTAATTAAACTGAAAATGAAATTTTGCGAAACTCAAGTTGCAAGAAGTTGCTAAACTAGTAATAAATGTATATTTTCATCCTTAATTAATTTCGAAAAACGCACATTCGCACGTCTCACTTACACAGAGATCGGAATTCCTACATGAATTAAGTTTGAAAATAATTCAATTAACAAAGAATGCGCGTCCACAAACAAAATGAGAAACAAACAAAACAAAATGGAAAACTGGTGCGATTTTCCTGATGCAAAAAAGAAGCACGAAGTAATTGACAAATTCGATTTACTTGTACGCAGAAATCTCAATTAAAAACGCGGCATTAACATTTACGTCCGCGATTAATTACGTAATTTGAATTGATTGCATTTCATTAGGTTGAATAACAACAAGAAAAACTGGGAATGGTGGAATGCGTTTGCGCCAATTATTTTTGTGTCCCTTTTAAGGGTTTTCTCATCTTTCGCTCATCATTGTCGATTTATTTATGCTACGTTATTCGGTGCTAAGCGTCGTCGCTTTTCATCCGCCGCGCGAAATACAAATTGCGCGCTCGCTCTCCACTTGACGCTCTTCTTTTGTTCTTGTTGTTGTTGTTTTGTTGTTTTTTTGTTGTTTGCTTCATTCGCGATATGTAGAATTGCAAATGTTATGGCCATTGTGAGCCTTTTGCGACCGCTGGAATTCGATTCGTATTGATTGAAGCGACACGCCAGGTGCGATTCGCCATTCTCACCTCGAAAGTTCCCTCTCGTTCGCATTCGAAAAGTATCCAAAAAAAAGAAGAAATATAATCAAAGAATTCGCAAGAAGATTTTTGTTGTTTTTTTTTCTCTGCTCATTTTTATCAGCTAAGTTTCGGTGATTTCGCTACGTGCGAGCACGATTTTTGTACAATTATTTTTGGTGCGTTTTTCGAAATTTTGTTTACTTGATTTTTTGATTAATTGTTGCTTCTATTTTATAATTCTTTTGTTGTTTTTTCTTTCATTGAAAATTATTTGGTAATTATTAAATTTTAATTGTAGACGTAAATTAACGATTTTAATTAAGTGTTTCCCGTGAGCGTAACTCGTGGATGGTAACGAGGAATAAGCTTTGAAGCACGTTGCGTTTCTTCGGGTTTTTAAGTCGGATGGATTAAATAAATTGCGGAATCGCGTCGTGTGCCGCATGGGATTATCCACGTAATCCCGTGGTCAGAGTCCGTCGGACGCTCTGTTTTCCAGCGCGTGAAGAATTTTCTTACCTTACTTATCCATTACTAGAAATGAACTAATAACTTATACAAATACTTGACAAGTATAACGTTAAGTTTTAGTACTTGTGAAATATTGTTTATACATATATTTAGCTAAACTTTTAATTTATGTACAATATTTACATAAATTTCAATATCAACTCCAAACATGTTTAAGAAATGTTGTATATTTCTTAATAACAACTCAATTTAATTAAACAGAATATTTAGTTAATTTAAGTTTTAGCAAATTATTAGAAAACGCAACGTTTTTAATGAACGAAAACAATTTAAAATATAAATATGTTCTTACCTTACTTTCATACTTATCCATTACTATAAATAAACTAGTATCTTGTACTTGATACTTGACAAGTACAATGTAAAGTTTTAATTACAACAATTATATAAATTTCAATATTTAATCTAAAATTGTTTAAGAAATGGGTTAAATCTCTTAATAACAACTCAATTTAATTGAACAGAACATTTAGTTAATTTAAGTTTTAGCAAATTATTAGAAAACGCAACGTTTTTAATGAACGAAAACAATTTAAAATATAAATATTACTTTCATACTTATCCATTACTAGGAATAAACTAGTATCTTGTACTTGATACTTGACAAGTACAATGTGAAGTTTTAAGAACATCAATTATATGAAATCCAATATAAACTCGAAAATTACAAAAAAAAAACTGGTTTTATATCTTAAAGACAACCCAATTTAATTAAACAAAAAAAATAGTTAATTTAAGTTTTAGAAAATTATTAAAAACGCAACGTTCTTAATGAGCGAAAATAATTATAAATATGTTTTAAATTTACTTTTATTTTTATCCATTACTAGAAATAAACTAGTATTTTGTACTTGATACTTGAGAAGTACAATGTAAAGTTTTAATTACAACAATTACATAAACTTCAATATCAACTCTAAAATTGTTTAAGAAATGAGTTAAATTTCTTGAAAAACAACTCAATTTAATTAAACAGAATATTTAGTTAATTTAAGTTTTAGCAAATTGTTAGAAAACGCAACGTTTTTAATGAACGAAAACAATTATAAATATAAATATGTTCTTACCTTACTTTCATACTTATCCATTACTAGAAATAAACTAGTATCTTGTACAAATACTTGACAAGTACAATGTTTTAGTTTTAGTACTTGTGAAATATCGTATATACATTTTTTTTAATAGGATTTAATAACAATAATTATACACATTTCAATATAAACTCTAAAATTACCAAAGAAACTGGTTTTATTTCTTAAAGACAACCCAATTGAATTAAACAGAAAAAATAGTTAATTTAAGTTTTAGAAAATTATTAAAAAACGCAACGAAATCAACGAAAATAATTATAAATATGTTATTACCTTACTTTCAGACTTATCTATTATTAGAAATAAACTAGTATCTTTTACTTGATACTTGACAAGTACAATGTAAAGTTTTAAGAACATCAATTATATAAATTCCATTATAAACTCTAAAATTAATACAAAAGCAACTTGTTTTATTTCTTAAAGACAACTCAATTCAATTAAACAAAAAAATAGTTAATTTAAGTATTTGAAAATTGTTAAAAAACGTAACGAAAATAATTATAGATATGTTCTTACCTTACCTTCACACTTATTTATTACTAGAAATAAACTAGTATCTTGTACTTGATACTTGACAAGTACAATGTAAAGTTTTAAGAACATCAATTATATAAATTCCAATATAAACTCTAAAATTACTTAAAAAATGGTTTTATTTCTTAAAAACAACTCAATTAAATTAAACAAAAAATTTAGTTAATTTAAGTTTTAGAAAATTATTAAAAACCGCAACGTTTTTAAAGGTTAATAATTATAAAAATCTTATTTAAAGACAAAATTTTGTTACGTTTTTTTGGTAATTGTTACAATTTTAACAGAATTACTTTGATTTCAGTTTTAGTTATTGTTTTTTTAATATCATTTCCTATTGATTCAGTGAAAGCATTTACTAAAATCAATTTGATTAAAAAATTAAGTAAAAATATTGCGATGTTTTTTTTTCCTATTTGTATATGTGGAATTTGCATATTATCAAACAATTCATAAAATGATAAAGATATTATCAAAAATAATAAAATTTGAAGTAATTTGTTAAATCATTTGTATTGAAAGATAATTTAGAAACTTTTTTAATATAATAATTATCATTGAAAATTTTACTTATTTATTTGATTTATTAATTAATTACATTTTGAATATTGTCAATTAATTAACAATTTGTGATTTATTTAACTATTAATAATATTTTAAAGAAATTGAAAAAATATCTGAGAAATACATGACACATAAACGTTTGTTAGTGGTACCAATTGATATTACTACGTTTAGTTCATAGATGTCTCTAGTTAAGGGTAGTGTGTATGCAACATAATATGAATTATTTGCAAAAAAAAAAATATCTTAACTACAAACAAACACCAAGATTATTATTAATATTTTTAAACAGAATTTAGTACAATGTTAGTAATGAAATGAAATAAAAATTATGCCTTGTAAAATCATACATCTCTATGCGCAAGCAGGACTGGCCACAATCATAGTTTGAAGATAATTTCCTCCAAAAATTGGAACCATCAACTTCTTCATTTTCCGAAAAGAATTCTCAATAACACTCAGTAAAACCAACTGCATCTGGACGTGCAGGCAAAATTTAATGATTTTTGAGTCATCCTGTTCACCTTCCGCAATCATCGCCTCGAACGTGTGCATGTACTCTTCCGTGATGCTCGCGTAATCATTGTTGAAACTGTTGATGTCGTTTTTCAGCGTATCCATGCGAATCCTCAATTCTTCGGGTGTGATATCGCTGGTTGGAGAGATGGGTAAATTTCTCATGTAGTTAAACTCTGCCATAAGGTGGATCTCATTCAGGATCTGTACGAGGTTCTTGCATAGCTCCAAAACTGCAGGTACATCAGGTTTCGGATCCGAGCTTTGGCCGGTCTGTAACTCGTGCTGTATGGACATACATACGTATGTGATATCCGCGACTTTTTTCACTGTGCGCTGGCAGATTCTGTTGGTTAAAAAAATGATGGGAAGATTGTCCATGGTGGATAGATACACTCACTCACTTAGATATGATCCGAACGAACTGAAAACTAGAACTGAAGTGTTTTGGCAAAAGCTCTAGGTTAGGTGTGTAAGAGAAAAAGGTTACAACGATAATAAAGGAGAGAGGGTGTTGAGGGTTGAAAGACCCAACGGATACTGGAGATTTCTTCGAAAATTACACATTTTTGTACCTAAATTTCTACCTACTCGAACCGAAAACAATTTTACATTGCAAATTCACCATAGTTTACACGTTTCCAAATCTCATTTTTTTTTTAACTTTGATAGTTTTTTCTTTTACTTAAAATTATTAAATTTATGTTTTATTGTTTATATATTTTATTTAAAACAATTAAATTAACAATTAAACAATTAAAACTAAAAAAATATGGAAATAAATATGAATTATATTGATTTTATAAATTTCTATTAATTTTTTCACTATAATAATTTGTTAATGAAACATTAATGGAAATAAATAGAAATTACATCGTTTTTATAAAATTTCATAAATTTGTATACATTTGTGATTTAAACATATATAAATTGTACTAAATTTGAAAAACTGTTTCAGATTTCACTAGAATAATTTGTAATTAAAACATTGATAGAAATAAATAGAAAATACATCGTTTTTATAATATTTCATAAATTTATATACATTTTTATCATTTGTGATTTAAACATATTTAAAACTAAATTTGAAAAACTGTTTCAGATTTCACAACAATAATTTGTAACTGAAACATTAATAGAAATAGAAAATACGTCGTTTTTATAAAATTTCATAAATTTCTATACACTTTTTCCAGATTTAATTACAATTTGCAAGTAAAACATTTATGGGCATCGTTTTTAATAAACTTTCATAAATTTGTATGCTTTTTTTATTTTTCAGTTAAGCAAATTTAAATTTGAAAAACATGACAGGTTTAATTGATTCAAATCTTATAAATGTGTTAATTAGTAATTAATAAGAAAATAAGTATTATTTACATCACTTGCGACAAATTCTATAAATTTAGCTGGAATTAATTTAAACAGATTTAAATTGAAATCAATTCAAGATTTCAATACGTTTTTTTTCTTCTTTTTTTTCCATTCGCGCTCGATTTGCTTCTTCGTCTTTCGAAGGGATGAAGTTTTTTTTTTTATTACACTTTAGTGGGGTTATTTAATGTGCTGGGCGCGACGTGGATGCGTTTAACGATCGAAACGATGATCCCCTTTGATAGAGTCGTAAATAGAGATCGACGGGGGAGAGATTCCGGAAACTTTCTTCCTCTCAACAATGGAACTGACCAACTTAACTCGAAGAAAGAGAAACAAATATAAAAAAAGAAACAACGTAGAAATGTTTCGCGAGTTTTTTTTTGTTTGAGGAAGGAATATAAAGAGATTAGCAGACCAAAAATTAAAGTTTTCCTTCCACTCGGGAAAAAGATGGAAAGAAATTGAACGAAACAAGATATATCGGCATATTTTTTTTTGTTCGCTTTATTTGTACTAAGTGTAATAATAATTGTCGGCTGGAAAGGAATTTCAAGTTCAATGGTGGTATTATTTTATATGCGAATAATTTATGAGACACCTTATGTTCCTTACCGTCCGCTTTTTGCTTCAATTTTTTTCCACTCTTTTATTTTTACTTTTTTTTTCATTCCTTCTAATTGCTATATAAAAATCCATCTGCGAACACTTCATTAATTTGCAAAGATTTCCAATAAATTACTCACCGATCGGTGCGGTTGGGGAGAGAGGAGAGGAAAGGAAGGAATGATGGAAAAAAACATGTACAAACACACATTTTTATTACCTAAGAAAACACTCGCTCTCTCGCTATTGAGACATTTACGTACGCGCGTTTTGTGTCATTGACTTGCGCAATATTTATGTATATATATAAATAATTCATTCGATTTTATTAATGATCTTTACATATATGGAGTGGAAAGAAATGCACGCAAATAAAAATTGTTAGCAGAGACAAGACTAACATTGATTACATTAAAACTACAACAATTTATTTCGAATCCCAAGGATAATGCAATTCATAAATAATAAGTGTATTTCTGTTTCTCTGTAGTTTATACAATTTTCATCGATTTAAATTTAGTTAGTATTTGTTAACACGGAAATATTGTAACTAATTTGATGAAAACAAAATTTTGGTTCAACAAATTGTCAATAGATGGCGTACTTTACTTATAAAAGTGTGTGTTACATTTTTTTTAAATTTTTACCTGTCTTGCTGTATCTACCTTATGTATATATTTTGTTGAAGTTAGTTTAAGTTTGGGTTAATAGTTATGTTTTTAGTTTCGTTAGAAGTAATTTTTTATTTTGAGTATTTGGGCTAAAAAAAAAAGTTTTGGTTTTATTGAAACTTTAATTATACGAAGAATAAGTAATGAATAAATAAATGAAAAAGTGGGAAGGAAGAAGAATTTTTTTAAAGCTCTAATTTAAAGTTTTAATGCGTTAATGATTAGATGAAGTTATAATTATTATTATTGTTTTAATTATAAATTAATTAGGTAATTTATTTGTGGTTGAACAAATAGATAATAGATGGCGTATCTAAAAAAACGCGTTTAATTTGATTTAGATAGTTTTAATGACTATAAATTGTAGTGTGAACGCGTTAATTATTAAAATTAAGTTTCAATATTAACTTTTTAATATAATGATTTGGATTTGTATGTGATTATGTAATACAGTTGTGAATGGTAAAAGTTTGTTTATTCGATTGGTTTATTCTTATATAATTATTCTTTAATTTGTTTAAAATCGTAAATAAATTGATTTGTCGTATTGGTAATAGATGGCGTATCTATAAAAACGTATTTAAATTCGTTTAATTACTGCAATTTATATCAAAACTGCGTTAATTATTAAAATCTACTTTTAGCAAATTGTTAATATAATAATACTGGGGTTTGCAGATCATTTATATGTTTGTTATATGTTATATAGTTTGGTTCAAAAAATTGTCAATAGATGGCGTATTTTTAAAAGTGTGTTTAATCTGGTTTTTAACGCTATAATTTATAGATTTAAAGCGTTAATGATTAGATAAAGTTATAATTATTATTATTGTTTTAATTATAAATTAATTACGTAATTTATTTGATCTATTTATTAATAGATGGCGTATCTATAAAAACGTGTTTAAATTCATTTATTTACTGCAATTTATATGAAAACTGCGTTAATTATTAAAATCTACTTTTAGCAAATTATTAATATAATAATGCTGGGGTTTGCATATCATTTATATGCGATGATGTAATGAAGTGATAATAGGGTAGGCCACCCTCCGACTAAATGTATTCATCATTAGTCAAACGAGCGGTTAGGTTAATTCCGGATGGTCCTGTTTGTATGCGGTCTGCAGGAATCTCCCCTTTTACTCGTATTATTTCCTCTTTTTGGATAGCTTTTAAATTACGTCCGATCCGATTCAATCACAAAAACTCCATCTGTTATTATTAATTTTCAATAGTTTTTTTTTTGTAAATTGTTTTTAGTTTACTCATTCGCTTCTAATTATTTTAATTTGAATGTTTCTGCTGTTGTAGCCAATAAATTGCTTGTCATTCTGATCGTAAATAACTGACGGTTGCTTCCCGATTGATACTTTGATGTTGATTGAAAAGTGTGCATTTCAAATTTTTCTCAAAATTTGAACTATGAACTCAATTTGATATCAATTATTACTGTATTTTACTATGTTTTTTTTGTAAAGAAATTATCAACATTTATCTTTCAATGTAATTAAAATAACAAGTTTACATCAATACCTCGTATAGTGCGGTTCTGTCAATATTCTGGACTCTTTGAAATCGAGAACTAATCTAAATCGATATAAAATTGTGTTGTCTTTTGAAAATGTATTTCAAGTATTAAATTGATTTTATGAAATTCAATACTTTCCATTACGATTCGATCAGATATCCGTTTTCTGTAAAATAACTAATTTATATCGTGTACGCGAAAGTTATTAAACTTTTAAATGAGGAATAATCACATCATCATCGATTCGTCAAAAACCATGAGAATTCATGAATTATTTTGCTTTGAGTTTAAGAAAAAAATGTATGATTAAATTTATTGTGTCTTATCGAATTTATATAAAAGTTATTGCAATAATGATTTAAATTCTTTTATATATTTTTATATTTGGAGTACATCTTATAGTCCGAACTATACGTTATTATTGATTATGTAGTAATGTTGTTTTTCTTTGATTTTCAGAATTTGTGAAGATGTATCCGTGGTACAGAGATTCCGTCGGTGGTCAGCTGGGTCAGCTATGTGGGCCGATGGCTACGACCATCAAAACGGAGAACGGCTACAACGACTGCATGCTGGCTTTAGACTACGCCACCCAGAGCAAGGTTAGTACCAATCGATGATGATTACATAACAGATCTTCATTCGAATCTGTGAAGTCGCGTTCAATTAGATCCGTGCCAATTCGGCGGTGCTGTAGCGTTTTTTTTTGTTACTTTTCTCTCTCGCGTTCTCTTCGAAACTACCTACCTACCTACTACCTAACCAACCCATGGGTCGACCAAATATGGTCCGGGGCGACATTCTGTGTGTTTCCGACGTTGACGACGATGACCACGACACGGGGGCACACCTAGATTCTCCTCGCCTAACTGTATACCCCGACTGGATGGTTTCCGATAATAAATAAATATAAAAATGGCTGCACTTTTATTTTGCACGCACCGCGAACATTTATTGTTTCGCGGGAGACTGAAACTGAAAACTGGACTCTCCACTCCACACTTTTCTCATCGCCAGAGCGGCTCCGCGCATTTCCGTTGCTTCAGAGATTCCCAATCTGCAAACATAATCCGACCACAACAAGAATCAATCCAACTGCAATCAAATTTATCAAGAAAAATCAACAATTACATCACATTTACATTTGACTTGTGAATGGAAACTCATCAAAACACATATCAATTATATTACTAAAATGACCTTTTAGCGGTGACCTACTATTTGAAAATACGCAATTTTCTATGTTATTTGATAAAACCGTTTCGGTTTTTGCTCGGTTGTGGGAAGATTCCTGAAACAATCTTCTCTATTTCTTTCTGTCTATCGGAGATCGCTTCCATCGATGTCGTCTTCTATCTCTCCCATTCACTTTCGAAGCCGTTTTGTTTACGACGTTGCATTCTGATCTCTGAGGAAGAAGCCACGATCTTAGAACCCAATGAATAACTTTGAATAATAAACCTCGACGCTCGAAGCGATTTTAACTGCGGAATAAACTGCCCGTTAATGGAATGGTTTTTTTTTTTGCTTACGCCGCAGAGTGTTAATGATATTTCAGTAATAGTTGATTTTAATCGAAGCGTTTAAATTAATTTTGTTACACGTTTATTTATAGAATTTCTTAATGATCAATCTAAATTTTTTAGCTATGTAAAAAAATACTACTTCAAATGAATGAAATTTACACAATTAAACTGATATGAAATATATTTTATTAATATTAAATTAGTTCAAAATTATTTAGTAAATTTGTCCCCTTTAGGACAATCTGATTTCATTCTGTACATTTTAAATAATCGTTGTGTATTTTCAATACTTCAGAATATCAAGTTCTTAAAAAAAGTGCCTAAATTCTTAATATTTTTTATGGTGTTGAAATAACGAGAATTAAAATTTATATAATTTTATGAATTTATGAGAACATAGACTTAAAATGTGTTGTTGTTAAAATTGTCGCATTTAATCTAGCTGCAAAATTGATGTTGAAATATTAATGATCAGATTATCTTTTGCGAAAGCTTTTAAAATTGTGATTCGGGCAAATGGAAAACCACCCAGCGAGGTAGATTAGATCGACTGCTTTAACAATACAAGGAAACTTGTCAGAGTCGAGGCATAATAACTCCAACTTCTTCGTTTTTTTTTTCTTTCTTATTCTTACCGACATTTTGTTCCATCCTTGATTGTGAATTAATTGAAGCGTTTTTCAAAATGAAAGCGTTTCCTTTTCGAAATTATTTTTAATTGTCTGTGTACGTTCACAGCTATATTATTATTAAAGAAATGAATGAATGCACGTTGAAAACGTTTTTATAATAAAGAATCTAAAGATTTAATTATACATTATTATTTAAGAAAACTATTCATTAAACGAAAATAAAAAAAAAAAATATTTGTGAAATTTCATATTCAATTCCTGAAAAGTACAAATCTTAAGAACAATTTCAAAGTAATCCCAATAAAATTCTTGAAGTTTTTAAGAAGTAAATTAATTTTCTTTAATATCGTCAACGTTTAATTGTAAATGATCATAGATGTATAAACTGAAAGTAAACGTTGCTTGATGATATTTTTTGTGAGTGATGGGTTTTAATTGGATCTTGGAGTTTTGAAGATTGTTGTTATATAATTGTTATACATTATTATTTAAGAAAACTATTCATTAAACAAAAATGAGTAGTGAATTTATTTAAAAAGAAAATTTTTATGAAATTTCATATCCAATTCCTGAAAAGTACAATTTCAAAGTAATCCCAATACATTACATAAAATTCTTGAAGTTTTTAAGAAGTAAATTAATTTTCTTTAATATCGTCAACGTTTTCAACGTTTAATTATAAATGATCATAGATGTATAAACTAAAAGTAAACGTTGATTGATGATATTTTTCGTGTGTGATGGGTTTTTATTGGATCTTGGAGTTTTGAAGATTGTTGTTATATAATTATTATACATTATTATTTAAGAAAAATATTCATTAAACAAAAATGAGTAGTGAATTTATTTAAAAAAAAAATATTTATGAAATTTCATATCAAATTCCTGAAAAGTACAAATCTTAAGAACAATTTCAAAGTAATCCCGATACATTACATACAATTCTTGAAGTTTTTAAGAAGTAAATTAATTTTCTTTAATATCGTCAACGTTTAATTCTAAATGATCAAAGATGTATAAACTGAAAGTAAACGTTGCTTGATAATATTTTTTGTGAGTGATGGGTTTTAATTGGATCTTGAAGTTTTGATGATTGTTGTTATATAATTATTATACATTATTATTTAAGTAAACTATTCATTAAACAAAAATGAGTAGTGAATTTATTTAAAAAAAAAATATTTATGAAATTTCATATCCAATTCCTGAAAAGTACAAATCTTAAGAACAATTTCAAAGTAATCCCAATACATTACATAAAATTCTTGAAGTTTTTAAGAAGTAAATTCATTTTCTTTAATATCGTCAACGTTTAATTGTAAATGATCATAGATGTATAAACTGAAAGTAAACGTTGTTTGATAATATTTTTTTGTTAGTGATGGGTTTTAATTGGATCTTGAAGTTTTGAAGATTGTTGTTATATAATTATTATACATTATTATTTAAGAAAACTATTCATTAAACAAAAATGGGTAGTGAATTTATTTAAAAAAAAAAATATTTATAAAATTTCATATCCAATTCCTGAAAAGTACAAATCTTAAGAAAAATTTCAAAGTAATCCCGATACATTACATAAAATTCTTGAAGTTTTTAAGAAGTAAATTAATTGTAAATGATCATAGATGTATAAACTGAGAGAAAACGTTTTTGTGAGTGATGGGTTTGAATTGGATCTTGAAGTTTTGAAGATTGTTGTTATATAATTGAGTGTAAAATTGCTTCTTGTATATAAATGTATGGGACGTTTAGCGGAATTGACAGAGAGATGCGTGGACGCTGTGGGATAAAGATGTTTTACAAATGGGATTGGGTCGGAGGTCCGGGCTTGTATATAAATCGCGCGGTGTAAGTTGTTATTAACGACAGGGCCCGTTGGGAAAAGGGCGACGTCGGCGATTATAATATAAAGCTTTGGGGGGGCCCTCCGGACTGTATCTGGTGACTGAAATCAGCAAACACAAGCCACCAGAGCTCTCCTCTCCTCGCTCCACTTGTCCGGACAGCCGCAGCCTAAGATTTATTACCATTTATCGGCCGGCATCTCTCCTCCACATTCTAAATTGTAAACAGACACAAACATACACACACAGAAAATACATGTGCACACACATACAACAGCTATGCCAACGTACGACAAGACCTTACCAGTCCCAATGGTACGAGCACGGTGGTCAACGCCAAAACAGATAGTAAATCTCCATCGGAGATCCTAATCGGAAACGCGCCGACGACTTCTGTATACCGCCGCCACTCGCAGGAACATTTTGAACCACTCTTGTAGCAGTATTAGTAGTGGCTGTAGTAGTAGTAGTAGTAGTCCCAGAGAATTCTTCCAGAAAATCCTCGGACAGGGCTTCGAATGAGAAAGATGCTGCTGCTCATGTTTGTTTGTTCATTTTTTTGCTGGTAGATAGGATAGGCTCTCTTAATTAATCCCAATCAATTAAATCTGCTTGCTTTCTCTTCGCGATCTCCGTCGACAAGTGGCCATATATTCCCGACGTGTCCGTGAGCGCGAATTCTCCAGAAACCACACATGTAGCCGCAATTAAATTGGCGCAACCTCCAGTTTTCCCTCCTTCTCCTACTCTTCCATTCCAGGGATGCGGTGCCACGTCCACACATCTTTCTCCAGCTTTTTTTTCTCCCATCCATCGGGCAATTAATTAGAGCCGACGAACGCGAGACCAATTCCTCCTCCTTATAGAAAAATCACGGACAGTTATATCGCATCGCAGAACCATTAACCGACCTGCAGGATGTACGCGAAGAAATGCCGAAAAAGCAGCGGCTTTGGAAATAAAACGAGAAACGCTAAAACAACTGTAGTCCGTAGTTAGTAGTACTCTACACCCTTGCAAACAGAGAACGCATTTACATTGCTAATTTTGTTTGAGTAAGGTTTTTGAAAATCCTGAATAAACACAGTCCTGACCCGAAAAATGCAAATGTATGATGAAGAAGACATATGATGCTTATTCCGAATCTGGAAAATGTGAGCGCTAAAATTCCAGCGGACCTAATTAAATCCTGCAGCGCAGCTTCGGATGTGCCAGGTGATAAATTCAATTGTTGCACGGCTCCTAGGTGTGTGCGTGTGCGTGAAAAGATAAAGTGGAAGTAGGTGGAAGAT
Source organism: Nicrophorus vespilloides (assembly GCF_001412225.1). Classification (NCBI taxonomy): domain Eukaryota; kingdom Metazoa; phylum Arthropoda; class Insecta; order Coleoptera; family Silphidae; genus Nicrophorus; species Nicrophorus vespilloides. The sequence continues at coordinate 87,782 of NW_017096645.1, forward strand.
GAGAGGAGGAGGAGGAGGAGGTAGGAGTCCGTGCAGAAGAAGTCTTGAAGGAAGAAAAAAAGGAAACGAGGCACGTACGAGGCGCGCAATGGCGTCTCGGATATTTGAAATTCATGCGGAATACTTCAACTGTCACATACGTACGTACGACTGTCAATTGTTTCGCAGCCAATGGGACTGTCCCGTGTCCACGGCGACACGCCCACGACCAAATGTATAAAACAATTGCTGGCTACGTGCGCCGACTGAAACCATGCAACCGTTTGTTTTTTTCTTTGTTTTATTTCTTTCTTTCTCTTTTTTTTTCGCTTCCTTTTGTTGTGTTGGTTTAGCTCTTGTTGCTTCTGTCTCTCACCTGCGCCTCGAGCCGGCCGGGAGAAATTTTCGACATTCCTCCCGCCACCATCATCATCCAACATCAACCAGACACAAGAACTATCCTTCAATGGATCGTACTTAAGTCCTATTATTCATGAGCTTCAATCCATTTGTATCCACTGTCACCATTCCTCCTGGTAAAACAACTCTTCAAATACTCTTCAGTCTTTAGAACAATCAAAATCTATTTCACTTGAAAACAGTTCTAACTACAATAATTTATTTTATCAATTTAAGTATATTTTATAAAACATTTGATTGTTAAACTAAACATTTTTAATCATTCATTCATATCGTCAACGTTTTCAACATTTAATTGTAAATGATCATAGATGTATAAACTGAAAGTAAACGTTGGTTGATGATATTTTTTGTGAGTGATGGGTTTTAATTGGATCTTGGAGTTTTGAAGATTGTTGTTATATAATTATTATACATTATTATTTATGGAAAATATTCATTTAAAAAAAATATTTATGAAATTTCATATCCAATTCCTGAAAAGTACAAATCTTAAGAACAATTTCAAAGTAATCCCGATACATTACATAAAATTCTTGAAGTTTTTAAGAAGTAAATTAATTTTCTTTAATATCGTCAACGTTTTCAACGTTTAATTGTAAATGATCATAGATGTATAAACTGAAAGTAAACGTTGGTTGATGATATTTTTTGTGAGTGATGGGTTTTAATTGGATCTTGGAGTTTTGAAGATTGTTGTTATATAATTATTATACATTATTATTTAAGAAAACTATTCATT
>NW_017096646.1:0-2993 GCF_001412225.1 Nicrophorus vespilloides
TTGGATAATTACAATGTTGATTAGAAGAATTTGGTTGTTTTGATTAGTGATTGTATTTGGCCAGGATGCGGACACGATCTTCGGACAACAAGTTGCTAACGCAGGTACCGACATCGACCTGGATTATGTTGGCTTCCTTGGACGCAGCGTTTCCGGTCCTGGTGGTGCATTCAGCCATAGCCAACTCCAAATTCTTAACGTTTGTTTCAACCTCCGAAGCTCTGGAATTGATCTGAGTGGGAACGGTAAAACCGGAGGTGACGACCCTCATAAGAAGATTGCCGAGACAAGTCTCAGACTCTGGGCCAGCTCCGCACGCGGACTTATCCGACTTGAAGCTACCTACGACAAGTTGAGATCCCAAATTGATCTGTTCGATTCCTGACTTGACATTATCCTCAGCTTGAGTACTCTTATCGCCAGCGCAAGCGTTAACTTCAGTTTCGGCTCCAGCATTCAACTCCTGCAATTTGGAATCAACACCTTCCTCGCAGGTTGCAGTATTCAATCCTGCGGCGGTCGCAGCACCGACCAGCTGCTTGATCTGTTTATCCGCATGATCTATGCTCTTCTGTACTCTCTCCAAAGTTTCCTTGGCCATATTTCCAGCGATCGAGTTGAAATCTGTGGTCAAACCTTCGAGCTTCTCCGTGGCTTTATCCACGCTCTTCTGGATCTGCTTCTCGGACCTATCGATGGCGCCCTGCACGTCCGATTCTATATCGTAGACAGAACCCAAACTGCTACTGAAAACACCCTAAAAACAACAACAAAAACAATGAAAGAAACTCAAAATTATCTAAGAAAATCTACTCACATAATAGGCGATGATCACGCTGAGTATCAGCAGGACAGAGGACCTTTTGCACATCATCATTTTTAATATGATTTTGATTTTGCTTTACTATTTCGTTTAACTGATTGAACTTAATCACTTCATCGTTTCCATCCACCTTATATAGCCAACTCGCCTTTTTGCAAGCCTTGCGCAAAAATGACAACTTTATCTAATAATCTCCGTAGTGCATACACGTTTCAGATAAACCGATTTATCGATAATGTACTAAATCATTAAATCAATAATCTGCCTCTGTCTTTCTTTTTATTTATTTCGCATTATTACACGCTCAATTACGCAAATTAACCCCCCAAAAAAATACATCAATTAACAGTACGATAAACATGATGAGAAAAATTAAATTGAAATGAACACTTAAATTTATACAAAAAAACTAAATTTAATATAGGATTATTCAATGATTAGCCATTCGATAAACACGACGAAAAAAATAAATTTAATTTGTTCTACACTTATTCTAGATTTATTCGAATCTCATTTTGCAATCATTTCCACGCGATGAGACGAGAAGCGATCATCTTTTCACGTTCGTTGCAATCGAAAGTTGTACGTTTAAAATTTTCCATAATCGTCTTTATTTCTGATCTTCACCTCTTCACCAGTAAAGAAAAGTAAATTCTGGTAGCAATGACCCTCATCAGCAAATCACCCAAACTATTATCTAACACTTTGCAAACTTCCTGAATTACATTGATCACAACCCATCAATTCTTGATTTCTCACGAATTACTCACGCAGTCATTACCAGCTTTTTTCAACCAATCCAAAAGCTTCTTCATATCTGCATCCACATTCAGCAACATCCGAACCGTTTTCATAGCTCAATTTCACTAGATAATTGATTTTTAATGTAGCAAAAGCTTCTCTTCTGTGCGCTCCAAACTGCTTTCGATCAAATCCATGATCGATTCCGAGAATTCGTTCAGATCAAATATAGCTCTGACCACGACATTCATGTTATTTTGTCCTGCTTTAGTTATCTCAGCTTCAACATCATCATTTAACTTGAAGTTCACTAAAGATTCCATTACTGGTAAACCATTTACAGATAAAACCGGTATAATTACCAATAGTACCGGTATTCATATTATAAGAAATACCGATAGACATGACATTTAAATGATTGTTGAACAGACATTTTCAGAGATCTCTGCGTTTATTTTCGAAACTTTCAAATCTATCAAAATTTCTTATTTAAAACTTTTCTATAAATTAATATTTAATTGTTACTGTGAAAATGTTTAAGGAACATTTTCCTACAATATCTAGATTTCATATGTTAACATTTTGAAACTTTGTTTCATTTAATTTGTTTCTTTATATATCTTATTGCGAACGTAGCTAAAGGTTGGTAAGGATATAAAATAAAAATGAGTGAATCAAATAATTATGTCAAGTGGAGTTTCTTTTGATGATTAATTAAAATATATTGTATATCTGTCAATTGAAGAAATACATTAGTGAAAAGTTCTTCAAAAAGTCTCTTATATATTTTTCTTGTTTGTAATGATAATAAAATTAGGTCAATTTCCTATTGCTAAAGTTTGTAAAAATAAGGTAAATCTAAAAAATGAGTTTATTTGGATTATTGATTAAATTGAAGTTTTGTGTTTTTGATGCTCAAATGTATAAATTGAAAACGCTATATTTAAGATTTATAATTATTTATTGCTCGTTTAATTTACGACATTCTCATAAAGTACTGCTATTTGGATAATTACAATGTTGATTAGAAGAATTTGGTTGTTTTGATTATTATTATTTACATAAAGGATAATTACAATGTTGATTAGAAGAATTTGGTTGTTTTGATTAGTGATTGTATTTGGCCAGGATGCGGACACGATCTTCGGACAACAAGTTGCTAACGCAGGTACCGACATCGACCTGGATTATGTTGGCTTCCTTGGACGCAGCGTTTCCGGTCCTGGTGGTGCATTCAGCCATAGCCAACTCCAAATTCTTAACGTTTGTTTCAACCTCCGATGCTCTAGAATTTATCTGGGAGGGAACGGTGAAACCGGAGGTGACGACCCTCAAAAGAAGATTGCCGAGACAAATCTCAGAATCTGGGCCAGCTCCGCACGCGGACTTATCCGACTTGAAGCTACCTACGACAAGTTGAGATCCCAAT